>NC_045436.1:65550471-65786181 GCF_002776525.5 Piliocolobus tephrosceles
GGAAAGGAAAGGAAAGGAAAGGAAAGGAAAGGAAAGGAAAGGAACAAGGAAGGAAGAAAGGGAGGGAGGGAGGAAGGGATACATTGCTTTTTTCAACCCTCATTCCACTAAATAGCTGGTTCTTTTTATACCTTACTCAGTACTGCTATGTTTTAGCCATTATAAAATCACAAAGTTGAAAGTAAAAGCTGCTATAACTCGAAATGATGAAATGGACAACTATTTGTTACAAATACTACTTACACAAAAGAAATTCTAAAGAGATCTAAATTAGCCTGCTATTTGTTTGCTTACTTATTATTGAATAAATAAGAGCATTCTCTGTTTTCTTTTTTAAGTCTGACAAATTTGAAGGAAAATGTGAGAACTGGAAATATACTGTAAGTTTCATTGATAATCTTATAAAAGTGAACTTCCGGGCAGTTTTTTGTGGGAAGTTTTGTGGTGCTTAGATTAGACTGAACAAACCAAAAAGGTTTTTCTATTGATGTGTCACTTAGCTGTAGCTCCCTATGAACTAATATGAAATGCTTGTAGCAAGTATTTGATCACAACTTCCTGAATTAAAAAATTTATTTTACTTTAAATACAACATATTTTATATTGTTTCTATTGTACAATTGACTGTTCATTCTTTTTTAATTTCTTAAATTAAGAGTATTGATTTCATCCTAAACATCAAGTAACATTGCACAGCACTACATAACTACATTTGCATGTAATCCCTCCTAATGACTCGGTTGAACTGCTTACTTTAATAAAAACAGGTTTAAAGGCATTAAGAGTGATAAAATGATAAATCTACAAAAGGACACCAATTTAACTGATACTTAACTAGATTATATCTAAGGATGGAAAATAATATTTAAATGCTTTTGTTTCACGGGTTTGTGCTATTTTAACACAGTTTTATCTATGCAAATTTTCTTTCAGAATGGCAGTAAGAAAAGAGTGCATATTATCCAAATAAATGAGTAAATCCTAGATAACCACTTTCAAAATAAATTTAAAATATCATATAAACTGAAAGTCAAATGTAATTTAGTAAATACTTATCAAGACACCATTGAAGATGCACACAGGGGAGTTGATTATAGAAGAATGGCTTATGAAAAAAAGGAGTTAAAGTAAGCCACCCGTGTACTTTGATGATTATGTTTAAGGACTAGAATTTCAGTTGGAAATTAATTCATTTCACCAGTGTTTATTGTGCACCATCTCTCCTTCAGACACAGCCAAGCCCTGGGTCTACAATGGTGAATGGAATCTGGAATGGTGCATTACACAAATAAATTCAGGCCCGCACTCAATAGAAAAATAGCATAAGAAACATTTAAAATGAAGTGCAATAGAGCTAAAGTCAAGAAAGAGAAAATATTTGGTTAGCAAAAGTCAACCTTTTTGGAGGAGGGAACACTTAAATTGGGACTTGAAAGATGATTAAGATTTCAACAGATAATTAAAGAGAGAAGGGCTTTCTCCAGAAAAAGTTACTTGCAGAGGCAAAAGAGAAGAGCTCAAGAAGCATGTAAGTGGTTGCATGCAAAAATTTCTAGTTGTGATATTGTATGAGTGGCTTAATATGGCTCCTGTTTTCACTGAAATCTAATTCAGGATTATAAATTTACAATAAAAGGGAGGAAATATTTCTTGA
This sequence comes from Piliocolobus tephrosceles, assembly GCF_002776525.5. Classification (NCBI taxonomy): domain Eukaryota; kingdom Metazoa; phylum Chordata; class Mammalia; order Primates; family Cercopithecidae; genus Piliocolobus; species Piliocolobus tephrosceles. The sequence continues at coordinate 65,552,126 of NC_045436.1, forward strand.
GCATCAAATTCCTCATCAAAGTAAATCTTACTTGTAGATTTGATTAGTGATGCTTTTTCTATATTGAGTTTTACTTTCCCAAGCAGGATAACATTCAGCAGGACATCTTTATAGTCATAACAGTCCATTTCCTTCTTCAGAACTGGAAGGCCATAAAAAATAAACACATCCACAAAAAACAAAATGCTATACGTTATAAAAGTTGACCTTCTGCTTACTGCTTAGCCTTACAACCATAGAATACTAAAGCAATAGAGGCCAGAGTGAAATGAAGATGAAAGTAGAAGAAGAAAGTTGAATGCTCAAATTCTATTTCAAGTAGTTTTAGTCATACTGAATTATGGAAAGTGAATAACTGAATAGGAAGATAACTAGAAATCATATAGTATGGCAGACTAAATTTTCCAAAATGGCAGCAAAAATATGTCTTATCTCACATTTTCATTTATGACATACTCTCTACCCTCATCATAAAGTGGTGTTCTGTGAATACCCTCCTTTAATATGGGTGGGCTTATGACTCATTTGCAACCAAGAGAAGCTGCATGAATTCCAAGGCTAGGTCAGAAAGAGCAGTGAAGCTTCTAACTTGTCAGTTGGAGCACTGGTACTAGGAGTCCTGAGCCACCATGTGCTCAGAGGTTGCCAGGCTATCAGGCCAAGCCACATGGCAAGACCAAATGTAGGCACTGCTTTTGGCAGTCTTGGTTTTTTAGTTCTCCTTGCCCAGGAACCAGATATTTGAATGAATGAGCCTTCAGATGATTCTAGTCTCTAGTCCTCACGGTAACCCTACCCTTTGAATCTTCCTGGCCTGAGAACTCAGACGTTATAGAGGAGAGGCAAGCCTTCAATGCTGCCCCCTTCCAAATTCCTGAGCCACAGAATCCATGAGCATGATAAAATGGTTGTTTTCTTACATTCCTAAATTAGGGTTAGTTTGTCAGACAGAAAAAATAACCATAACAGGTGATTACGATATCAGCTTTCAGGGCCAGATATTCGTCATTTTGATGATTTCCTTGGAGGGCCACTGGTGTGAGAGAATTCCCTTCCTAGCTCCTTCTAAATGGCTACTTCTTTTAATCACAGATAAAGAAATGGATTTAGTGACCTTAATTGATTCCATTGGTAGTAAAGGAATATAAGAACATTTTCTTCATATTCATAGGTGGACGGGTAAATATATCAAATAATCAAAATGTGCAAAACTGTAGACTCTAAGTCTGAAGAGAAGAAGACATGAATCAGTAGTCATTTTGTAGCAATGCCCCTATTATGAAATGAGAGGAACTTGCTTAACAAGTCAACTTGGGGCAGTTCTGAACAGAGCCAGACCACTGGGGAAGGAGTCTGACAAAGAAAGGCAGATGTAGCATTTATATGTTTTCTTCTATTCTTTAACACTTGTATGATGAGTGTCTCCATGGAACTCTATGATGCTACACTGGCACTGAAAAAGGAGCACATGCCAAATGGAAATGCAATAACAAGATCTAATTATTATTTTTCATTTAAAATTGTATTACATTCAGAAATCCAAGCTATGGCTCTAATGCCCATTACTTAAACTTAAATAAAGTAATTCAATTATATTTTCTCCTTTTTAAAAAACCTTTTTATTGTGGTGAAATATAAATAACATAAAATTTACTTTTTAATCATTTTATGTATAAAACTCAGTGGCATAAACTACATTTACAATGTTGTACAATATCACCAACACCTATTTCTAAAGTGTTTTCATCACCCCAAACACAAATTTTCTCCTTTAATATTTTAATATGCTCAAATTATTGCAAATTATGTTCTCTTTTTTTCTTTACCAGTCTAGCTATGTTTTTGTAAATTTTTAAGAACAAACTTTTAGTTTATTTGATTTCTCTATTTTTTGTTCTTTGTTACTGTTTGATTTCTGCCTTCATATTTATTTCCTCTTTTCTACTTACTCCCTGTATTTAATTTGCTCTTTTTCTTCCAGATTCTTTTTTTCTTTTTTTCTTTTTTTTGGAAGTTTACATCACTGAATAGAAAAAAAAAAAAAAAGGTGCTTCTACTTTTATTAGAAATGCTGGAATTACTCTTTATCCTTGATATTTTAAAAATGTGTTTGAAAAAGAGGAAAAAAACACTTAAATGCAATGATAAAGAAAAGCCAAATTCTGTAATCCCAGCACTTTGGGAGGCCGAGACGGGTGGATCACGAGGTCAGGAGATCGAGACCATCCTGGCGAACATGGTGAAACCCCGTCTCTACTTAAAAAATACAAAAAACTAGCCAGGCGAGGTGGCGGCGCCTGTAGTCCCAGCTACTCGGGAGGCTGAGGCAGGAGAATGGCATGAACCCGGGTGGCGGAGCTTGCAGTGAGCTGAGATCCGGCCACTGTACTCCAGCCTGGGCGACAGAGCGAGACTCCGTCTCAAAAAAAAAAAAAAAAGAAAAGAAAAGCCAAATTCAATAGCCTTTTATTATGAGCTAATTGATATCCTATTCAAGTAGAGTCTTGGTTAATCACTTGGGCTTTAAATGCATGATCCTATGTCCAAATGAGATAAACATGTTTTCAAAGGTCTCACTTGGACATAGGATAGTTATTCCAAATCTTCATGAGTTTCACTCTACTCTTGTGCATAGCCACTGCCCAATCCTTATTTTACAATAAAGTCATGCATACATACCACCCACACTCATTTGCTGTTTATCATGTGGTTCTTACCTCTGTTAATGGCACCAACTTCCACCCTGTCATCAGACTCATCTTGGTTTTTGCCTTGCCTTCATGATCTATCCAGTCAGTCACCAAATTCTATATCATCTGATCTCTCTCTATTCCTGTTGCTGCTTCCTTAGCTCAATTTATCATTTGTCTTACCACAACAATAACTTTTTTATTCATTTTCATTGTATTTTATTTTCAAATATTTTCACCTTCATTTCAGTCTATCTTCTAAAGCAGGAGTCAGCAAACTTTTTTCGTAAAGGTCTAGAGAGTATTTTAAGCTCTTCAAGTAAGAGGTCTCTATTTCAACTACTCAATTCTACTGACCTAGTATGAAAACTGAGATATATAATACATAAATTAAATTGGCATGACTGTACTCCAATAAAACTTTATCTATAAAAATGGATGTCATGCCTGATTGGCCCATTAAGTGTACTTTTCAGACTTCTGCTGTAGGATTATAGTTCTAAAGAGTGAATCTGATCATGACAGTTAATATCTTCTGTTGTACCACCAAATTTATAGTAATATTTCTCAATGATCAGTTTCCTAGAGGTAGATGGAATTATAAGCATGCCAAAGACAAAATTATCTATACCATATTAAACATGCATTTAGTATGATAGTCAATATGCTGGTGAATTACTTGCATGGATTCAATCTTCATGCATATTAACTTGAACTTTAGTAGCAAAAAATAAAGGCATAAACATGCAATGAATAACTCGTAATTAGCTGTTACTTTAATCAATGGTTTAAAACTACTTGATTATGGAATAGTATTTTGAAAAACTATCCATTGTATTTGTCATTCACAATCATTCTCATAGTTCTCCCCCAGCTGAGGTGGAGGCATGCTTCTTGGGGAGGACCAGACTCATCCAAGAAAAGAGCAATTGTCTGTTTGGTTTCAAACTTTCAAGATCGTTTGTTGATGCTCACTTTAGGTACAAGAACTATGAAACATATGATTTTAATCTAAGAGTCAGGTTTTGTCAAGAGAAAAAAGTGATGTACAAATTTGTATTATAGTGGTTCTGTTTTTCTTAATTGTCTGTATTTTATAATGCTCTGAAGTTTGGATCTTACTGAACCTGGAGAGGCTTCCCTGTCCAGGGCTAGCTAATTCTTAAACAAAGCTAATTACTGTCCTGAGGCCATGCCTTTCATATGTGAACCAACCAACCCATGGTCCTATGCCCTACTACCTCCTCTGACAAGCTCTCTATTTCCCTGCCCTAATATCCCTTCAGGGCCAGTTTCTAGGAAAGCAGGGGCAGTCCTTACACCCTGAAGTTTGCTGAGATTATTCAAACCAGCCAATCCCAAAGCTGCTCAGCTGCTCTCCTAGCCTGCCCATTCCTTCCCAAGAAAACCACAATAAAGGCTCTTGCCCATGCTTTCCCCTTACTCTCTTTGCCGCTTAAATGACCCTGGGGTTTCCCCACATGGGCCTGTGTGGCATGCCCTGTCTCCTGTTTCTAGCAAACTGGGAATATAAACTTCTTCATTTCTGTGTCTGTGTGTCTTACCATATCTGATTATAAAAAGTGGTAGATACATTTTAGAACAAACTTCTAGAGGTCAAATCTCAGAGAAATGATCAGAGTCTTTTACTGTGTCCCACAAGGTGAACAGATTTCTTTCTGAAGTCTAACTTGAATCCTTACAGGCAGTTCTAATGCTTCCCAAAACTACTTCTCAAGCAAATGAGAAGGAACAAGTACAGTTAGTTGGGGCACCCAGTCTTCTTGGACACTATTTTGACTCATTTAGAGCACTCAACTTTAAATACAAAGTAAAACTTTGTTGTGGCTTTTAGGATTGTATTTGTCTCATGCTGCTATAAAGAACTATCTGAGACTAAATAGTTTATGAAGAAAAAAGGTTTAATTGACTCAAGTTCCTCATGGCTGGAGAGGCCTCAGAAAACTGACAATCACAGCAATATGCAGAGGGTAAGCAAAGCACATCTTTCCATATGAGAGAGTAAAAGGAGAAGTACCATACACTTTTAAACCATCAGATCTCATGAGAACTCACTCACTATCAAGAGAACAGTGTGGAGGAAATCCGCCCCCATAATCCAATCACCTCCCACCAGGCTCCTCCAATTCGATGTGAGATTTGGGTGGAAACATAAATCCAAACCATATTATTCTATCCCTGGCCCCTCCCAAATCTCAGGTCCTTCACACATTGCAAAATACAATTATCCCTTCTTAACATCTTAACCCAGTCTTAACTCATTTCAGCATTAACTCAAAAGTACACAGTCCAAAGTCTCATCTAAGAAAAAGTAAGTCCCTTCTGTTTATGAGCCTGTATAATCAAAAACAAGTTAGTTACTTCCAACATACACTGGGGGTACAGGCATTGGGTAAATGTTGTCATTCCAAAATGGAGAAATTGGCCAAAACAAAGGGCTACATGCCCCATGCAAGTCTGAAATCCAGCAGTACAGTCATTAAATCTTAAAGCTCCAAAATAATTTCCTTTGACTTCATGTCTCACATCTAGGGCATGCTGATGCAAGAAGAGGGTTCCCAAGGCCTTGGGCAGCTCCAACCCTTTGGCTTTGTAGAGTATAGCACCCCCAGCTGCTTTCACGGGTTGGCATTGAGTGTCTGCAGCTTTTCCAGACACACAGTGCAAGCTGTTGGTGTATCTACCATTCTGGGATCTGGAGGATGGTGGCCCTCTTCTCAAAGCTCCACTAGGCAGTGCCCCAATGGGGACTCTGTGTGGGGACTTCAACCCCACATCTCCACTCTGCACTGCCCTAGCAGAAGTTCTCTGTGAGGTCTGCATCCCTGTAGCAGCCATCTGCCTGAACATCCAGGCATTTCCACAGATCCTCTGATATCTATGTGTACATTCCCAAATCTCAACTCTTGCCTTCTGCATATCTACAAGTCCAATACCAAGTGAAAGCCACCAAGGCTTGGGGCTTCCACACTCTGAAGCCATGACCAGAGCTGTACCTTGGCCCCTTTTAGCTATGACTGGAGCTGGAGCAGTCAGAATGCAGAGCATCATGTCCTAAGGCTGCACAGAGCAGCTGGGCTCATTGTTTCTTCCTGGGCCTCCAGGCCTGTGATGGGAGGGGCTTCCATGAAAGTCTCTGAAATGCCCTGGAGACATTTTCCCCATTGCCTTGGCTATTAACATTCAGCTCTTTTTTACTTATGCAAATTTGGGCAGCCAACTTGAATTTCTCACCAGAAAATGGGTTCTTCTTTTCTACCATATAGCCAGGCTGCAAATTTTCCAAACTTTCATGCTCTGCTTTTCTTTTAAATATAAGTTCCAATTTTAGACCATTTCTTTATTTACACATATAAACATACACTTTTAAAAACAGCCAGGTCACATCTTGCATACTTTGGGGCTTAGAAATTTCTTCTGCCAGATACCCTAGGTCATCTCTTTCAAGTTCAAAGTTTCACAGAAGCCTATGGCAGGGACAAAATGCCACCAGTCTCTTTGCTAAAGCATAGCAAGAGTGACCTTTACTCCAGTTCCCAATAACTTCCTCATCTCCATCTGAGACCACCTCAGCTGGGACTTCATTGTCCTTATCACTATCAGCATTTTGGTCAAAACCATGCAACAAGTCTCTAGGAAGTTCCAAACTTTCCCACATCTTCCTGTCTTCTTCTGAGCTCTCTAAACTGTTCCAACCTCTACTTGTTACCCAGTTTCAAAGTCAATTCCACATTTTCAGGTATCTTTATAGCAGTGCCCCACTTCCGGTACCAATTTTCAGTATTAATCTTTTCTCACACTACCATAAAGAACTATCTAATACTGGGTAATTTATGAAGAAAAGAGATTTAGTTGACTCACAGTTCCATAGTTTTAACAGGATGCATGACTAAGAGGCCTCAGGAAACTTACAATCATGATGGAAGGTGAAGGGGAAGCAAGCATGTTTTACCAAGGCAGAACAGGAAAGAGAGAGAACAAAGAGGGAAGTATCACACACTTTCAAACAACTAGATCTCATGAGAACTCACTCACTATCATGAGAACCACAATGGAGATGTCCACTCCCATGATCCAATCACCTCCCACCAAGGCCCTCCTCCAATTCAACATGAGATTATGGCAGGGACACAAATCCAAACCATATCAAGGACAAAACTGATTTTTCTCCTTTTTTCATGTATGTATGTGGCTTTCAGCCCCTTTATCCTTTAGCCTTTGGGGCTTTAGTTGTCATGAATCCTTCTCATAATTCTCTTTTGCTCAATTGATTGCTAAAAAAATATAAACACCAAGATGCAAACAAATCCAAACAAAATACTTCTGTGGGTCAGCTAAAGTATGGATTAAGGTAAGGTTCCTCTTGTCCAGAATCCAATGAGCTACTGGCCTTACCAGATATTGAGTCTTATTATAAACTTTATGATAAACACCATTTAAATCAATATGGTATTGCTGAAATGAGGGAACTAAACCTACAATCCAGATCCAGATATTTACAAAACTTTATATTTGACCGAGAACTCATTAAAAATGGTCCTGGGATAACACTGTATTCCTATGGGAGGAAAAAAATGACACTGCATCTCTTCTTCTTATCATAAAAAGTAAAAATTCAGGTAAGCTAAAGACAAATGTGAAAGAAAAATTCTCTCTTTTGCTTATCATTCATTAATTTATTTTTGGAACTTTAAAATCTCTCATAAAAGTGAACTGCACTATCCTATTGATTTTATTACTTTTCTCTTACTTCTTTCTAGGTTCAACATTTTTGTCTATTGTCATCTTGTTCATAAATTCTGTGCCTCATAAGAAAAAAGGACTACGTCTATTTAATTCACCTCTGTGTATTCACTACATAATATACTGCTTAATAAGCTATATATTTGTTGAATGCTTGAATTGCAAGGAATCTTCCTTGTTGGAGAACATGCTTTAAGGACCACTAGTGTTAACTATTTAATGATACTACTTAAATATAGAAAAAAACTAAATCAGAGAATACAGCTTGAAAACTATCAAGCAAAATCATAGCATATGTATGAATTCAAAAATTGCAAAAATAATACAACTGAAACTAACAGAATGAATTACATGTGATGAATGATGTTACCTTGCAATTAAACCACTGATGTTGGGCTTAATAGTAGAAATATTGGTATTTTGATTTTGAGCATAAGGTATCATTCCTCAGTCATTATCATTATATATCTTTTTCATAACTGTAGTGAGTTTACTTTATATAATATGACTGAAATAGATCTAAATGGCAGTCTTTCATTTCATAAATTGAGCTCAGTTTTTTTTTTTAGAGTCCAGATTTTCACCAATGGCGATAATAATATCTCTGAGTATTTACTATGGATAAGGCACTGTGATAATTCCTTACATTCATTCATTTAACTCACTCACTATATTAACTGATTTATTTAACAACCTGGCAGGCTGCAATTTTTTTTTTTGAGACGGAGTCTCACTCTGTCACCAGGCTGGAATGCAGTGGCACGATCTCAGCTTACTGCAACCTTCGCGTCCCAGGTTCAAGCAATTCTCCTGCCTCAACCCAAGTAGCTGGGACTACAGGCGCGTGCCACCATACCCTGCTAATTTTTGTATTTTTTAGTAGAGACGGCGTTTCACCATGTTGGCCAGGATGGTCTCAATCTCTTGACCTCGTGATCCGCCCACCTCGGCCTCAGAAGTGCTGGGATTACACATGTGAGCCACCGTGCCCAGACTTAACTTGTTTTATTAATAACATAAAGCAGAAAATAGTTACTCTTGTCACCTCAAAGCAACTCAGTCACTTCCAGTTTGACACCAGATATATGCTGAGTCTGTGCTCAGTTAATTTAGGATTTATATTCAGTCAGTTCAGTGATCCATGTTCAATTCCATTGTTGCCTAAGATTGCCTATCCCTCCCTCCTCATCCTCAGAATGATGTCTGGATTCATGGGGCATTTATAAAACAGCCTGGGAAAGATGAAGCTGGGAGCTTGCCCTACTCAGTTTCCAGCCTGATTTTGACCTGGTTCATTCACTGCCAGGATTCAGGAATCCTGGGCTCAGCTTCTGCCCTGCCTGACCCCAGAAGACCAACTTGATAGACCAGATTGAAGGGTTGGCTTGGGCAAGGATTTGGTCCTTTAGCCTCTGAGTTTCTAAGGCCATCCCTGGAGAATGTGCTGTGGGGCCCTTGGTGGGATTCATGACCAGACTGTGGGCTTGCTTCAGGTATAATTTTTAAGTATTTAGATACATGGTATGTGAATTTTCACCTGTACTTCATAAATGGTGAGAGCAGACATGAGAAGAAAAAAATAAAACGTGTCATTTTTTATGAGTGTCTTGGCTATTTTCAGCCCTTGCTCTCATCTGATCTGTTCTAGCCTCAGTGCTCTAGTGCCTCCTGGTTGTTTTTTGTTTTTTCACTTTATTCTTGTTTTCTCATTATTTTTCTTTTTGTGCTAATACAGACATGTTTCTTTCATAAAATGGTATTTTAAAATATTCTATCTAGGCTTATTTATACATTATGCGTTGGAAGAGTCATTCAGTATCTAGCCATCTCTCTAGAAACAGTAGGTCACTGTCCTAAGTATTATAATACATATTATAAATTCATCGTTTCAAACGGCTCAAAAATACTCATTCTAATCAGAATTATATCAAATATCTATTGCTGCCTAGCAAGCTACCCCAAATACAATAGGTTAAAACTATAGCTATGCACTTTCACAGGATTCTGTGGTTTGGCTGAGTGGTCCATCTGTAGGCTCATCCAGGCTGACCTGAGAAACTTCATTCATTTGGGGGGTCTACTAGTGCAGCCTAACCCTGGGTACCCCAATTTACCCAATTTGCCATGTTTCTTGGTCCACGTTTTTTAGGCCAAAGAAAGTCTAAGGTCATCCTCAATTCAGCAGAGTAGAGAAATACTCTCCACCTTTTGAGAGAAGAGTCTTACAAAGTGCCATGGATAGAGTAAAACATAAATCACATTTGGCAAATAAAAATACAGGAAACATAGTTACATCGGAATTTTAGAAAAATAGAAACTTTTTGAGTGTAAATATATCTCAAATATTGCATAGGGCATATATATAATAAAAAAAATTCACTCTTTAACTCCAAATTTAACTGGCTGTCATGTATTTTATTTTGAAACTCTAGTGGCTGTTTTATTATTATTATTAAGCTGGCTTATGCCACATTGGCTTTTAACCTGTCCATAAAACAGTCATAGCTTGATTTAGAAAATCTCAATCAGTAAGTATGCACCAATTCATTTGTATTCATTCTCATTCTCACATCTCTTCCTAGTACTTTGAGAGAATAAAGAACTATTCAATCATAGAGTGTTGGTTTCATTGTTGCTGTGGAAAATGGATATTTTCAGGGATTCTCCCAGTTTATATCTGAGGACATTGTCTCTTGGATCTCACCTTCCAGGCTACAAGACACACCTATTCAGACGTCCCTCATGAATGGAAAACCACAGTGCCTCTGACAGAGAGCAGAGCTCAGAAGTACATCAAACAAAAGACTTAGAATGGAGCAGAGCAGCTTCCTAGGAAGACATAATAGATTTTACGATATTTCTTTGTTGTTGTTGTTGTTGTTGTTGTTGAGATGGAGTCTCCCTCTGTCACCCAGACATGATCTCGGCTCACTGCAATCTCCACCTCCCAGGTTAAAGCAATCCTCCTGCCTCAGCCTACCAACTAGCTGAGATTACAGGTGCCCACCATTACACCTGGCTAATATTTTGTATTTTTAGTAGAGACGGGGCTTCACCATATTGATCAGGCTTGTCTCGAACTCCTGACCTCAGGTGATCCACCTGCCTCGGACTCCCAAAGTGCTGGCATTACAGGCATGAGCCACCACACCCGGCCCAATTTTATGATATTTCTAAAGAAATCTTGTTCTGGCAAGAACAGTACTAATATTCATTTATATCTTTAATTAATGTACCTCTGACTTTCAGTCATGGTATTACCAAATTTCCTCAGGGTGCATAACTGTACAACTAGGCTTGGAATACATAACACTTTTTTCCCTAAAGAATACTGTTTAATAGATGAGAAAAAACATGATGAACACAAATACAAGTACAGTATATAAAGACAAGAGCAAAGAAACCATTTTTCCAAAAGCCAAAGAAAAGGAGTTGCTAATATCCAAAAAAGCTCTAGTTGAATAGGAAGACCACAAACAGATTTAATGGCAGGGATGATGTGACAGCCTGAGCAGGGAGAAGAAAACTGTGGTAGAGATAACTGTTTTTTCTCCACGATCCAGTCTCCCCTCTTTCCTTAGTTATAGAACTCTCAGGCTTAGCTGGGTATGTGGCCACCTGGAGTCAAGACTACACTTCTCGGACTCCATTTCTGCCAGGTGTGGGCCTGTGCTTAAGTTTTAGCTGATAGAATGTAAATGTAAACATTGTGTGCCATTTTCTAGAAATGTCCTTAGTGAGAGAGGCCTGCCTTTTCTCCACCCTTCCTACCCCTTGCTGGCTGGAATGCTGACAAAGGGGCAACAGCAAGAAGAGCTTTCTTGAAATGTGGAATAGAAATTACGTGCTGAGGGTGGGGGAGCAACCAGACCAAAGGAGCCTCAGTCTCTGACACCACACAGTGCCATCCGCACCCGAAATAAGTACCCTCAGATTTCATTTCTATAACAGAGAAATGAATGCCTGTCCTGTTGAAGCCCTGCTTTGGGGATTTTCTACCAAGTGAAATAGCATCTACTCATAACAGACATGTAACTTAATGGCAAAATCAACTGCTTAATAGAAGATCAAAACTATGGATACCAAAATATATTTCCAAAGAAGTGATCATGTAATGCAGTTAGAAGCTTGTTATTCCCTAGGGCCATTCAGGCAGGTTTCCAATTGAAGACCTGGGAGATGGGGAAAATATTTGAGACCAACTCTGAATGAGCCTGTCAATGAAGAGATTTATTTTCAAGAAGAGGTCATAGGGTTAAAAAAGAAAAATAAGGATCATTTCCATGAAATAGCTTCAGCCAACTCCTACCAAATCAGACGGAAAATAACTACAAGTCAAAGTTGCAATGAAATTAATGTAACTTCTAGCCATTTTCTCTTTGCCCTTAAATACTGCTGTAATTGAGTTGTAGAGTAAGTCAGCAAAACATCTACCATGGCACATCATTTTCTTGAATATCAGTCTGCACAATGACAAGATAATTAAATTACTGTGTTATTATCCAACATAATTTCCAGGAAATTTAACTTCTTTCTTTTCCAACTGACAAAGCCCAAAATAAAAAATTGAGCATTAAATTGGGCATTACTTAGGGATGTGAAAAAAATCTATTTTCTCCAAACACAATTAATTTCCAGAAATTTCTGTTACCATTATTAAGCCATTAATAGGGACTTCCTAATAATTCTATAAAGTACGGAATAGACATTTCTCACTTAATCTTTTTATTCTTTTCATTAATTGTTTCTAAAGTTATATCAATCTGTTAGACTGCTATTTTAAACTTTTTAGATAGCGTCTTTTTTATTTCCTTCTTTAAATTTTACCTATAACTTTCCACAAGGAATTTTACAGGCATTTGGGAACTTTCAGTTCAATAACACACTTTATATTACGGATTTTATATTCAAGAAAGGTATATAAATATGTAGCAAATCTTGGAAGCCTTTTAGGTGTGAGTGATGGCTGCTCAGGCAAACCATGGGGCAAGATTGGAAATGATAATGGTGTTCATACATCCTCCCGTAGGCAGTGAACAAGGTTGATCACATTGACCCTATTAAGACTGAGACTGGCAAAATTGTACTTGGTTCCCCAGAATCAGTGAAAAGAGATTTTGAAAACATATCCATAAATCTACTGTGGGTGTTTGATTCAAATATTCCTATCTTAATATGTAGTATGGTATTAAAATCTGCTCGGTGTAATTTTTTTTCAAAAGGAGAAAAAGCAAAATAATAAATAAAATAGACAAGTAAAGGACCCTAAGAAGCTCAATTCTTTTTATAGTCTTTATATATTCATTGATATAATATCTTCTAGCTCAGCCACTGTCTGTAATACAGCATCTCTGCTTTTTATTTCACCATTTCACCTCACGCAAATCACTCTTGTGTAAGGGTGATCGACAATGACTTCATCAAGAAATCCACCAGAAAAGTATCAGTCCTTGTTTAACATGACCTTTTTATCTTTTTATTCTTTTCATTAATTGCTTTTAAAGTTGCATCAATCTATGAGACTGGTATTTTAAACATTTTTGATGGTGTCTTTTTTTCCTTTAAATTTTACCTATATCTTTACACAAGGAATTTCACAGGCAGGAAATGATGTCCTCTCACAATGATGACTTCTCCCTACTTCCAGAAAAATCTCTTCATTCTGGGACTCCATAACCCTAATTTCTCTTGGTTTGCCTCTTACCTCTCTGAGCAATTCTTCTAAGTCTACTTTGCTGGCCTTCTCTTGTAATAGGCTCTGAAGTGCCAATGTTCCCCAGGGTCTTGATCATGGCATTTTCTTGCATTGCACATTTCTATGCTTCAAGTACTACTCATATGTTAGAGGTTCCCAATTCTATAATATTATCAGTCTTGGAACTCTCTTCCAAGATTCATGCCTTTACTGCTTGTATTATTCTGAACTTTCTTCTACCTGAACACCCCCGAAGAAACTAAACCTGGACAAACTTCTTTTATTTCCTAAATCTCTTCTGTCCCTCATCCCACCTTTATCCAACCACAAATCCTATATACTCTACATGCTAAAAACCCTCCATGTCCATCTTTTATTTGTAATCTGCATTCCCACTGTCCCTTATTCAGCAGTCATCTATACGATTGCAAAAATCCAAAGAGAAACAAACAAGCAAACAAGAACTTTCTAAATGATCTTCCTGCTTTTAATTTCATCATATTTCCATTGCACTGCTGCTTATGTGATTTTTCTAATATATGTAACATAGCCATTTTCTTATTCTACATCTTAAAGTGGCTTTTCTTTCCTTAAGTCAATATCCACATCCTTAGTAGGTTATAGGAAGCCATTCATGCTCTGAGTGCCTTCATTTCTGGGCTCTTCTGCCACCCTCCACACACTCACTCACTTCAGCAACCTTGAACACTGATGTGTACTATGTGTGCTGCAAACTTTCTTTCCTCTGTGCCTTTGGACATGCTGATATCACTGACTCCAAAATTCTTCCCCTCTTTTTCTGCCAGGAAAATTTCTCTTTTAAGACTCACCCAAAAATTTCTCCATGGCTAGGTCAGCCTCTTTTCCTAAGCCACATTAGATGCTCTCTTTCTCAGCTTCCTTTAGCATTTTGTACATGCTTTCATTACAGCAATTTATACCACAGCTTGTATGCATTTCTTTGTATATATTTTGTATAGCCTTTTTTTGTATATCCTTCCTGAGGAAAGGAATCATATCTTATTCATTTTTATGACAAACACCAGGCACAGTGCCTAGTGCTCAAAAGATGGTTTTTATATTAATATTAAGCAGTGAAGGAGGATATGCATATGAAAGATATATGATCCCTGATTTCAAAGAAATAACATTACAATATAAAGATTTATAGGGGAAAAAATATAAAATAGATTGCTTATATTCCACCAGAGAGTAAAATTAGAAAAATTTACAAAGAAAAAAATTACTCACTAAAATAACGTACTCTCTAATCGTTGGAGTTATCTAACTAGCAAGCAGGAAGCATCAAGAGTTAGTGAGCTTCTAATTACTAGATTCAGGCTGAAAGAAGATGGCTTAATGTCTTCAACTAGAATGTGGTCTCTATTCAACCCTTGTATTGGATGACAGTTTAGACCTCTACAAGCCCTACGTGCCTGATGTCATTCTCTGAAAAGGCAGATAATTAAGGGATTCTGAAATAATTTTTTTAGTAAATAAGATTATTTGGTATCTCTGCCTCAACTCCGTAATTTAAAATATTAAATTTGAATTAATTACAGTGTATTCACAGTAAGAGTTCACTAAAATTTTATAATTCCACAATATTCTGGAAATGGACAACTAGAGACATTATTTTGGATTTATTTGGTGGTAGCAGGGTACAATAATTAATACCTCCTTTCCCCTACCTGAGACTGGACACTTAGTAAAGATGAATATAGGAGTCAGATAAATTAAGGTCAAATATTACCTTTGTTGTCAATAAAAATGAACAGCTTTGGGTTACTGATAAAGCCACACTCTTCTGCAGGCCTAATAATATCCCCTACATTGAAAATACCAATTGCTTTAGTTCCTTTTGTGCTGCTAGAGCAGAATACCATGCACTGGGTAATTTATAAAGAACAGAACTGTCTTTTCTTTTCTTTTCCTTTTTTTTTTTTTTTTTTTTTTGAGACAGAGTCTCGCTCTGTCACCTAGGCTGGAGTGCAACTGCCTCTTCTTGGCTCACTGCAACCTCTGCTTCCTGGGTTCAAACAATTCTCCTGCTTCAGCCTCCTGAGTAGCTGGGATTATAGGTGCCTGCCATGACACCCAGCTATTTTTTTGTATTTTAATAGAGATGGGGTTTCACCATGTTGGCCAGGATGGTCTCAAACTCCTGACCTCATCATCTACCCACCTCAGCCTCCCAAAGTGCTGGTATTACAGGCATGAGCCACCACACCAGGCCCCTAGAACTGCATTTTCACAGTTCTAGAGGCTGCAAAGTCCAAGATCTAGATTCCAGTATCTGATCAGGGTTTCCTTGCTGCATCCTAACACAGCAGAAGATGGAAGAGCAAGAGAAAGACAAACTCTATGTCTTCACATCTCTTCAGAAAAGCTGAAGAGATAGAACTCACTCCCTCAAGATCTTTTTTTGGCAGCATTAGTCCCTTCCACCTATAAACCTCCCATCAGGCCCTACCCTATTGCATTGGCAATTAAGTTCACAACACAATAATTTGAGAGGACACAATCAATCCATAGCACCCACTCATCTAAAGATGCGGGTTTCCTCTGTTGAGACTGCCAGAAGGTAAAGAGGAGAGCCAAAGAAATTTGGGGAGGATCCAGAAAACCTTTAGCCAACCATACTTTTTTTCTTCCCCCATTTTCAATGGTCAGTGGAAGGAGAGTGAGTGAATGGGTGGAAAGAAATTAGAAATGCTCCTCTTATTAATTCTTCTGGAGAGTTAAGAAGGCTTTTCCTTTTCTCTATGGATACATGAAGAATAAGGAAGTGTTCTAACATACTCAAGAGCAATGTCATTTTCAGTAGCTTCCTACTCTACAATTGGCCTTACATATTAAAAACACAATCCTCTTTGATATTTTGAAAGATTCAAAATTTAGCAGCTGTACTAAAAACTAACCTGTTTCTTTAGAATAATTTCACTATTTACTTATGTACTCATGCCTTCAAAAAAATATTTATTACATGCCTATCATGTTCCTGGTTCTTTTATGCTAGCGATCAAAGAAAAATAAAGCCACCATCAATGTCCTCAAAGAGCTCTAGCTGGAGAAATGGCCAATTAACCAATAATAATAATAATAGTAATAAAAGGTGATACACAGTATAATGGAGGAAGGACTATTATACCATGAACCCAAAGGGGAAGGGGCAATTAATTAGTAGAATAAAGAAAAAGAAACATTGTAATAAAAATAACAAAAACATATTGTCCTGATATAGGCTTTGAAAAATGAATAGGAGTTCACTAGGAGAAAATGAGTGGGAATGAAGCTATCCCTTAAAAAAGAAGGCTCATGGGCAAAGGCACAAATGTCTGAATATGCAGCATCTCAGAAATCATTAAAAGGAAAGCACATTTGATATATGTAAAATATTTTCACATTTCACATAAAGTTTATTAAAGCAGGGAAACTTTTGCGTAGTTTAATAAAATTACAAAGCTCTAGAGGTGAGGCATTTTGAACTAGTTAATAACCAAATGATTTAAGGAATTATTCATTAACCACTAACAAATACCTCCTGCATCCCTCATCTTTGGTTGAGTTCCAACAGTAATATCTCAGAGGTCTTGGCACTTGAAATCTGAATTTAAGCATTTATGTCTACAATATAAAGACCAAAAATATTTTGCTTCTGGGTCATTAAAATTTTTAGAATAATAAGTTCTTCCTTAGCAGCCTTTCTATTTGGTAGAATGCCATTCAGGAACGTTTTCTGTATCTGAATTCATAGGGGAAATAAAGTGGTGCTCTTGTTAAGGAAACCCATTTCCTCCAAAACGACAAAGTATGACAAAGACTGTTTTTCCAACTTAATGTAAATTTCATAACATCAGCAGCGTGAAGTGCAAACTGCCAAATGGAAAGGCTCACACACGTCCCATCCACATAATACATGGACTCAGGAGGGGCAGAGATGACATTTACTTTAGGAACTATACATCTTCCACACAGCTTCTAAGATCTGTACTGGTGAACCCACTCCTATCTGTTGACGTCTTTGTCTTTATTAAATGCCTTCTTTCAGTATGGCTAAAATGATGAGAGGTTTTTTGCTTGCTTTTCTCCCTCTTTTCCTGTCTCTTTCCTTTTACAGATACAGCCCCAGTGATTGAAAAACCTGACCTGCAAATCTGACCATTCAACTTATCTAGGACTATCTCTAAGTACAAGGTCGACATTATCTCAGCCTGCATCCTGTGTAATTATAGTATTTGGCTGGCATTGCTGAATAGGGGCTGAAATCCATCAGGTTTTAGTTAATCTTCCTTGAGTAATCACAGCTGGTTGGCCGGAAGAAGATGATTATGAAATAAAGTTGTTGTGTCTCAATAATAAAGATTACTGATATGCAGGGCAAGCTCTGTCTAAGGTTAACCTCTCTCTACATATGAAGGCTCTGTATAACTGAGGAACAATAAATTGTTTCTGAAAAGTCTGCTTTGCTTCAGATTTTAACTTCTCCTTTCTTTTCACTTTTACTAAATCCCCCACCAGTCCTGAATTTTCATTACGCTGCACTGAAACACATATACTAACCCTTTGGAAGTTTTTCAAACAGATCCAACTAGCGGTTGAATGGACATGAGATCAGCTTCCTTCGAGTCTTTGAATAGAATCTCATGTTGTTTTATTAAGAATCTTTTTTATTGTGCTAATCTTGAGGCTATGAGTTATTCACACTATAGACAAGATGAGAATGAATCTGCATGGTGATATTAGAGAGCATGTCAAGTGATATTGTAATGGTGCAAGCTGTATATTCAAAACATAAAACAGACTTACACAACTGGAGAAAACTCCCCATCACTGTCTATGCAATATGAACAATCCAGCATACGTCCAATCCAATAATTTTTACTCTTTCTTATAATAAGACATGATCATAAAAGATTTATCTACCAACTGCAAAAAGGCACAGATGGTAGTATGATGGTTAACAGCACATATTCTGTAGTCGTAGCTAGCTTTGCCTCTCACCAGCTGTGTGACTTTGGGTGAATTACTTAACCTCTCTATTGATTTAGTTTCCTTGACCTTAAAATAGATGATAATAATAGTAGCTGTCTCATGTGCACATCATGAGGATTAAATGAGTTAACATATCCAGGATACTTAGAACAGTTATGGGCATTTAAAAAGCATAGTAAGTGTTCACTCTTGATAACATCAAAATATATAAAGAAACAGGATTGGCGGGATCCTAACGTTGTTGGATAGGCAGTAAATACAACTTGCAAGATCTTTAGCCCTAAATTCTTGTTTGATACTTGACTTCAGCCTATTAACATTTAACCAGAGACTCATAAATAAAATGAACTATAGTTAAACTCATCACGTTAATGCGTCTACTCATGAGAAAATAAGAACACACATAAAAATAGTATACCATGGATTTTGTCTGGAAGGGTAAGATGAGAGCAAGAGGACAAGGGAAGATGATTTGCTTGAGGCTGGTGGTTCTGGGCATGGTGGCTTTCGGACTCCTCCTTATTTCATTGCTGTCATTGCTCTCACAGCACATGACTGGGATGACCACGGCAGTTCCTCCTACAAAGAAATACATTTCAGTTTCTGAGTTTCCAAGCACATTCTGGCATCCATGCCTTGGCTATTGCACTGACTCTTCTTTCTTCCTAATTACATCCCTAATGTAAACACATCCAGCAATAATCCTTAATTACATCCTCTTAATTATACACCTCCTGCAAATGCATGCCAACTCTCCTTTATCATTTAAGTCAATTGGAGAATACTAAACCAAACAAATACATAGACACACAAGAAAGCCATCAGTGAGAAGTTTTGAATAGAAAGATACGCTGAGAAACATGTATTTTTCATTTTTATTTTTTAAAGCCAAAGCAAGTTTATTAGGAAAGTAAAGGAACAAAAGAATGGCTACTCCATAGGCAAAGCAGCCCCAAGGGCTGCTGGTTGCCCTTTTCTATGCTTATTTCTTGATTATATGCTAAACAGGGGTGGATTATTTGTACCTCCCATTTTTGGACCATATAGGTAACTTCCTGACATTGCCACGGCATTCACAAACAGTCATGGTGCCGGTGAGAGTGTAGCAGTAAGGGCGACCAGAGGTCACTCTCATTGCCATCTTGGTTTGGATAGGTTTTAGCTGGCCTCTTTACTCCAACTTGTTTTATCAGCAAGGTCTTTATGACCTGTATCTTGTGCTGACCCCCAGCAGGTCTCAGCCTTATTTTACTCAGTCCCTATACAAAATGGAGTTGCTCTGGTTCTAATGCCTCTGACATTTCCTCCTTCCCTTTTATAAGAGAACCCTTAATCCTAGGGGTTGCAGAGGCACTATGATCAGTCTTCTGTAACTTCTTCATGCAGAATAGGGGCGAAGTTATACCTGCCTAACTATTGGGTCTCTTGCATTTAGCATTGAGAGGAGTTCAGTCAGAAAGCACTGGTATGGTGAGGGCCATTCATAACTCTTGAATTCCAACAAATGGTGATATCTAGAAGATTAATAACTATTTAATTTAAGAAAACATTGAGTAAGCTTATTCTGCATTCCTACACAAAGATTATAACAGCAACAGGAATGTGTATTTTTAATAATTCCTCTTAATTTCAGTTTAATTTAAAATTTTGGAAATTGCTTCTTAATCATATTACATTTCTTTCAATTTTGTGAATCTTATCTGGATTTTTAAAACACAACACAGAGAAAAGTTTCAAGATAGAGTCTAGATGTCCATTGTGTGTTTGTTTATAAAGTTTCAGATCATCATCCATACATTTCTGCATTTTCATTGATCTTGCAATATCTTGCTTTATTTGGCTGAAGATCATGTATAAAACGTCAAAGCATGTCAAACACATAGATCTTCTTTAAGCACAAAAAGAACTGACAATCCATTTGAGAGTCATTAGGGTGTATTTTATAATCTAACATGAAATCATACCTGTCTATTTTCACCACAATAAATCTGCATGGCTCTTACTAATATTAAGGAAACTTATTAATGTATCTTAATGGAATGAAAATTTAAGAATAATAAGCATTTTGAAAGGTAACACCACTGTCAATTGAAAGACAAACATTTTTTAAGTTAGATTATTTGAGGGATAAAGTGACTGTATTTTGGTTCTTGAGAAGAGGCTATTCTCCAGGCATCATCCTTTTAGGAATTTATAATGGATAGATTCTAAAATCTTGTTTTGCTCCCAAATTCTGTCTCTAGATATAAGGAAGAGATTATATAAAATTAAATTTTTATATATATAAAGATTATATAAAATTAAACTTCAGAAAAATAGTAAAAAGTCAAACTATGTTAAACAAATCATTATGAAAATAGAACCTTCATAAGATAATCACTTGCTAGATTTTTTTTAAGCAAATGTTTGTTTTGTTTTGCTTTTAAATAATGTTCAGTGCTGCTTGTGTTTCCATTCCTATAGTGGGCTTCCTAACATCTGTTTTCCATTTTTTTTTTTTTTTTTAATTTCCACACATGACCTTTGGCCTATTCTCTGTGTTTGGAGAAAAACAGGAATTAAAGTTGACATTATCTCTATGCCTTCTCCAAACTGCATAAATTCACATTTGTAGCCTGTCTTATATCTAAGCACGGGCTTTCTGACCACAAAATCAATTTATCTATTGTTTAGGAGGAAGTTTCATAATGTTCAGAATAAAGACCTGTAACCCCATAGTCTGGGGTTCTGGGGTGCTGCCAGGGCTTCAAGGCACAAGAATATTTTTTCTAGATCTGTGGTCACTGTGGAAAGTGTATCTGGCCTAACGCAGTGTTCTAGAAAATCCCCAAATCATGAAACAAAATGAAGTTCTTTCCATAATTCTAGCATTTAGTCTCTCACATGAGACTGAAGAATGTGATACTAATATAGTATGAAAATTATACTGTGTGTATATTTTAAGCATTAGACAAATGAGCAGGTACTTAAAAATCCTGTATAAGAAGTAAAATTTTTCACCAAAAGTAATGATGAGATAAATAATTTAATATTATACTAATACATACTACACATTAGAACACAAAAATCCTGAGCTGTACAGAACAAATATTCCAAATAAGTGGGTGAAATAGCTAAGAGATTGGCCAAAGGAGCCTCTTTTTTTTTTTAGTATAGATGCTGGGTATAATCTATCCTTTCATATGTTCTTTCTTTTAATTGTTATAATTTACATACCCAAAGTACACAGATCTTACGTATACAGCTTGATGAATGTTTCCATAGGTATATACCTGTGTTCCACGCCTTCTTAAACAGAATGTGCATTTAAACATTACAGTTTTCCTGATAGCCTCAGAAACTATTGTGTTAAAAATACAATATTGACTTCAAGGTCTAATGATATGACCGGAACCCCCTTACCCCTATATTTAAAGTCAATTGGGCTTTATTTTACTTTGGTTCTTTTGTTTTCCTATAGACATCTGCCTTCTTTATTGCTTTAGTTTTCTTTACATCCCTGGGCTTAACATGAGGTCAAATAAAATGTTTATCAAATGTTTACAATAATGAATTGGATATCAGATGTCCATCCTTGTGGATATGATCTGCACAGTGAGACTGGGTAATATTGAGTATTTTGTTATAAATAGATAAGTATTAGTAATGTTAATGAGCTTTATAATGTAAAATATCTTATAAACCTAAACTGAGGTAAGGCTTGGTACATTAATGTTTTCTAAGGCTGCTAATTTAGAAACTACTTACTCTACTGATTAAGACTTTGGATACACAACAGTGCCTAGAAGGGTCCAGTCATTCAGAACCTAATGGAGACATCAAGACAATTGGTCAAGAATGACTAATGTCATATCATAGAATAAGACAAGTCTCATAAAAGACTGTTCAACAAACAGCCTGTTTCCACACTGTGGAGGACATATATGAGCTCTGTTTTCTCTATTTGAAAGCTTCAGAGACATTAAGATTTCCTAAAGCTTCTCCACTATGTTCAGAAATGGCAAAGAATTATATTGCAAAACTTTGAAGAGTTTCTCTGATTTTTACAACAAATATGCTCAACTGAGATGGGTTGGAAGGAAGACACCCAAAGGATCCCCCTATTTCACCCCACCTTCACCCCAGTATGTACTGGCTGCTCATGTGAATGTTATGGAGGCAGTCACTAAGGAAAGAGAATTATCCTGTTACCTAAGACACGCGATTGCAGTTGAAGAACATGCTCCACGCTCACTCCAGCCCTGTCTCAACTTGCAAACAGAGTTAACACAAATCGCAGCTTTTCTACTCCTTTTGGCATTAGCAACTAGTTTTACAAGTTTTCTTTAAAGAGTGAATTGCTTCCTATTTATCTATATAAAATGCTTTTGTACATATTTTCCTACATTTTTTAATCACAATGTAGTACCGTGGAAAGAACACTACCTGATAGGACAGAATACAAAATGTTCTGGGAAGACAAAGGTGGGACTAAAACAAAAGGATGGACGTTATAGTTTCTTTTATTTCCATGATTCTAGGATAATTATTATTAGTTACCTATTTGTAAAGTTGCCTGGGTTTCTAAACCTTTTTCCCAAATGTTCTTATACAGTTCTTTAAAGTAGCAACTTTTTAGACATCTGTTAATGCTTTTTAATTCCTTAAAGAAAAATGATAACCAAAATATTTTCTATCATGTATAGAAGTATGTAATTAAATCAGAAATCTTAACAAAGAGTGGCTATTTCTGTTCACCATCAGACTTGAAAACTAGGAATTTATTTTTGGTTGACTTTGTACTTTTTGTTTTATGTGTCATACATATGATTATCAAGGTAGTAAGAGAACATCTTTTCATGACACCAGAATGATAAAATATGAGACGTATTTATCTGACTAGCCATTTGGACAATTCTTTATATAAATGCGATTAAATCCACTTCCATATTCTATACATATGACCCTTCCCTCTTCCTTTCTGAGTTTGTTTCTTTTTGAACATGGTTTATCCTCCACTGCAAAGTTTATGTATCTGGTATTTCTTAAAAAAAAAAAAAAAAATAGTCCTGTCACAGTGCAGGCATACATTCACTATTTGTTTTCTCCTCTTTCTGAAAATAGGAATTCAAAGACAATTTCAGGAACAAGATAAGCTGTCAATTCTCTGAAAAGCTAAGGCACTATTCTTAATGACTTCCCAATAGTAAGCACCACTAACTATTGCTAAGCCCAGTTTATGCTCCTCCCAAATCTGCCCATTCTCATATGCAAGTTGATTTCAGGTGCTATTGAATCACTCCATACAACTTGGATGAGAAGCATAGGACAAGTGCAAAAGACAGTAGGGTTTAGAAGTTCTATGACTTGATTTCTCTGTCTTTCCACTCTCCAGCTAAGGCTCCAGAGCCTCCCCTAATTCCTACCTCCTCCAATCCTCTCAAAGTAAGGTGAGAGGGAAAAGCCATGGGGACTGCTGGCAGTCGTCCTCACTATTCCCAAGGTAAGAACCATATCTGCAGCCCCATATGTTGAATTCTACAGAAATCAGCTTGAGATACAGATACCCTAAATAAGGTTAAGCTTTCTATTTTTTAAATGAAAGAGCTATCTGTAAATTCTAGATTTTAGAATTATAAATGTGAGGCCTATTATTAAGGTTCTCATACTCCAAAAGAAAGCTGTGTCTAATCTCTAACTTAATAATGATGTTTCTACATATGTGCACTGTATTTGGTGATGAGTGTTGTTTATCAGAAGTGGGGATGTGTCTGTGCATGCTGCATCATTAATTTTCCATGGGTCAATGTATTCCTTCCAATTTCCCACATCATCTCTTAATGAAAAGTGCTTAAAAGACATTTAAATATCAGACTTTATGTTATTACCATTATTAAATAAGCTTAAACTTTTCTTCATCTTTTGTAATTCTCAGTTGCAATAAAGTCTCCATTAAAACATTCTTCCTTCCCTACTGCCTCAACCTTGATCTATTTAATAGAAGTTGGCAACATCAAAGTATAACTAACGAACTATAAGACAATTTTAACACCTTCATGGACTCATTGCTATATGGCTTTTATTTAATTCTCTAAGGACAGATCTCTGAGGATATTATAACCTGGTGACAACATGAACAGAAAACTTAATGCTAAGCTTTTATTGCAACAGACTAGCAAATACTGGCTGCTTGGCTGATCCTAGCAAATCTGAATCGAATTAATATTTATCCAGTTCAATTATAACATTTGTCTGAAAATTGCTTTATTGGCATGAAATTGAATGGTTTAACAGAATTTTTCCAGCCCAAAGAAAAATATTTTATTATATTGGCCATTAATCAATTCTTTAAGAAAACTACTAAATGGAGATTGACTTTCAGAAAATTTTGCCTTATTAAATAGTTCTTTTGTAATTGAAGAGCAGTTAACATAATACTGATTTCTGCATTAGAATAGAAAACCTTGCTAAGGTAAGTAAATATTAATAAAGTTTTCACATCCCTTTTTTAAAAGGCAAGGTCTTACTCTGTTGCCCAGGCTTAAATGCAGTGGTGAGATCATGGTTTACTGCAGCCTTGAATTCCTGGGCTTAAGCAATCCTCCCTCCTCAGCCTTCAGAGTAGCTGAGACTGCAGGTATGCATCACCATGCCTGGCTAATAGTTTTTTTTTTTTTTTTTTTTTTTTCTTAGATACAGGGTCTCTCTATGTTATCCAGGCTGGTCTTCTTATTCCTAAAATACAAATTGAAAAGAAAAGGAACTTCTAAATGAAAGTATGGAATCAATGAACTAAGTTCAGCTAACAAAAGCTGACTCCTAACCTTTCAGAAATGGGCTGCACCTCACACTAACCAAAGATCCTTTAAACAAGAAACCTGGCTTCACATATATAGATATGATTCAAGGGAATATTAACTGATTTTCTATGTTAGGAAAAATCCATCTCTCAGACCATCTCCAACCACCCAATCATGTATTAGTGGTGCTTTTGAAAAATAGTCAAAGTAGACCAATCTCTAATTTTTAGTTCAAAATTTTATCAAAAACCACATTTTTCTGAACGAGTTAAGTAGACAACAGCCTCTGTATTAGTCCATTTTCACAGTGCTGATAAAGACATACAGGAGACTGGGAAGAAAATTAGATTTAATGGACATACAGTTTCACATGGCTGGGGAGGCCTCACAATCTTGGTGGAAGGCAAGGAAGAGCACGTCACATCTTATGTGGATGGCAGCTGGCAAAGAGAGAGCTTGTGCAGGGAAACTCTCATTTTTTAAAACCATCTGATCTCGTGAGATTCATTCACTATCATGAGAACAGTGCAGGAAAGAGCTACCCCCATAATTCATCACGCCCCACTGGGTTTCTCCCACAACAGGTGGGAACTGTGGGAATTACAATTCGATATGAAATTTGGGTGGGGACACAGTCACGCCATTATCAGCCTCCTTGATCTGATATTACACTGAAAATATAATGGTCTAGTGGTATTTTTTTAATATTTAAAACTTGAACAAAGCCAAATATAGTGTTTAAATTACCTTTACGTCTCTTACAATTATAATATGTGATTATTCAAGTGTGCAAGTTGATTTCACCTCTCTGTATGTTACATGTGTAACAAATGTTTACAGCTGTAATTTGTCCTTGCACACAGATGATTGTGTTCACCCAGGTACTGACATAACCAAATAATGTACTTCAATTTCAGACTATAAACAGAATGTGCAGTTCACAGCACCTGGAAAAGCTTGCACATCTACTGAGAGTCTGTCAGACAGCCTGAAGTACTGGAAAATTCTCAAAATATCTTCCTCAGTTCCATGGGAGGTGTATGGCAGAAGGGGCACACTGAACACACTCAACTTATTTACACCCATGGAGGATTGCCTTTCGTGGGATTCTTTAATTTAATGACTTTACTGAGGTATGATTACCATACACAAAGCTGTTCATATTTAATGTACACAGTGAGTTTGGAGATAAGTATAGACCCATGAAGCCATTACTACAATCTGCCATAAGCCTATCCATTGCCTCCAAAAATTTATTCTTATTTATTATAATTTATTATAATTCCTATTTATTATAATTTTGTGTGTGTATGATAAGAATGCTTAATATAGGATCTATCTTCTTAGCATATTTTCAAGTATACAATACATTATTATTACAGTAGATCTCTACTATAACTTTGTACCTCCTGTTTCTGCCTCATTCCAGCCCCTGGAAACTATTATTCCACTCTCTGCTTCTTTTAGTTTGACCATTTTAGATTCATCATATAAGTAGTTTAGTATTTGTTTTTCTGTGCATGGCTTCCCTCACTTAGTATAATGTTCTCCAGGTTCATCCACGTTGTCACAAATGGCAGGATTTTCTTCTTTTTTAAGGTCGAATTAATATTCCTTTGTGTGATTATATGACCTTTTCTGTATCCATTCATCTCTGGGTGGACATTTAATTGCTTCTGTATCTTGGCTATTGTGAATAATGCTGCCGTGAATATGCGGGTGTAGATATCTTTTTGACACATTGATTTTATTTCCTTTGAATATAGACTCAGAAGTGGGATTGCCGGATCATATGACAGTTCCGTTTTTAATGTTAAGGCACCTTCATACTGTTTTCTATAGTGACTACACCAATCTATATTCCCACTAACAGTGTGCAAGGGGGTAAAAAGAAATGTACAAATATCGTAAATGTCTTAACCCATTTGGGGTGCTATAACAAAATACCAAAAACTGAGTGGCTTATAAACAGTAGAAAGTACTAGGTCTCACAGATCTTGGAGTTAGGAAGTCCTAGATTAAGGTATTAGATTCAGTGTCTGGTGAGGGCCCACTTTCTGGTTCATAAAGGGTGCCTTCTTACTGGGTTCTTACATGGTGGAACGGGCAAAAGGTCTCTCTTGGGCCTCTTATACGAGAACACTAATTTCATTCTTAAGGATTCTTCCCCTAGGATTTAATCACCTCGCAAAGGCCACACCTCATAACACCGTCATCTTGGGGATCAGGATTTCAACAGATGAATTTTGGGGATAGGGGAACATAAAATATCAGACCCTAACAATAATGTCAAAGAGTAAGTCAGTAAAGCATGTTAAAAATAGGTTAAGGCCAGGCGCAGTGGCTCATGCCTGTAATCCCAGCACTTTGGGAGGCCGAGGTGGGAAGATCACCTGAGGTCAGGAGTTCGAGACCAACCTGGCCAACGTGGTGAAACCACGTCTCTACTAAAAATACAAAAATTAGTCAGGCGTGGTGGTGGGCGCCTGTAGTCCCAGCTATTTGGGAGGCTGAAGCAGGAGAAGTGCTTGAACCCAGGACGTGGAAGTTGCAGTGAGCTGAGATCATACCACTGCACTCCAACCTGGGTGACAGAGTGAGGGAAAAAAAAAAAAAAAACAGGTTGAATAGATGGAATTTATGGTATTTTTAGTATAGTTTTTTTTAATGAAACAAATGAGAGTTTTAATTTAGGTAGAAAATGATGGAAAGACCAAACAAATATTTAATATTTACAAGACACAGTTTATGCCACCTCAGATCGACAGCTCAGGTGTCTTGGATGCAGCCACCAACTCATTCCCCAGATGTGCTCTGCTTGCAAAATTCAGGCAAAGGCTGTAGCTGCTCAGAGAACTACAACTGTGGCCAGGCCATGGCCAGTGTCTTCCCCCTGCATCTCTCATAGAGCAAGTGTTGGCTTAAGGACCCTCTCGCCTGCCCAGCCCTGCTGCTTCACTTTCTGAATTACTTTCCTATTGCTGCCATAACAAATTGCCGCAAACACAATGGCTTAAAACACAGACTTATCTTCTATAGGTTAGAAGTCTGGCATGAATTTCACTGGACAAAGATCAAGATGTCAGCTAAGCCGCATTTCTTTCTGGGGGCTTGATGGGGACAATCCACTTCCTTGCTTTTTCCAGCATTTAGAAGCCACCCACATTCCTTAGCTGGTGGACATCTTCCTTCATCTTCAACAGCAGCAGCATCACATTCGTTTGAGTCTCCATCCATCCTCACACTTCTCTCTGACTGGAGCCCAGGAAATATTGTCCAATTTTTAAGAACTTGTGTGATCAGATTAGGTCCATCTGGATAATCTAGGAAAATCCCCCTGCTAAGGTCTTTGACATAATCACATCTGCAAAATCCCTTTAGCCATGTAAGATAGCTGAGATAAGGTGGCCAGAGAAGATCTCTTTAAAGTGACATTTGCATAGACACTGACTCAGGGAATCACCAATATTCCCAGATACTGAGGATTAAAGTGTGAGCCATTTCAAGGACCATTATTCTGACTACCACACTTTCACCTGATTCTTGTAGCCACATTGTCAGCAGGAAAATCCCGAGCATGTACACATGGCATAACTTAGGACTTGCCTTCCATGACACTTGCTCCATCTTCCAAGTATGTCAGTCTACTCAGTCTTTTTGCCCTTGCTATTGCTGTATGTTTATGATTTATTTAATAAATTCACTATTCAAGCAGCTTTATTTGGTCTGTCAGTCTTTCTGTTTCATGAGCTCCAGATTACCTGCCTGGTAGCACACCTGGAAGCTACCATTGAATTAAGGTAATTCCCCAAAGATTTCAGTCTTGGTTGGTCCCTATACAGAACCTCTGTATTAGTCAGGGTTCTCTAGAGGGACAGAACTAAAAGGATAGACCTATATATAAAGGGGGGGTTATTAGGGACTGCTGACTCATACATCACAAGGTGAAGTCCCACAGTAGGCCATTTGCAAGCTGAGGAACAAGTAAACCAGTCCAAGTCCCAAAACCTCAAAAGGGAAGCCAACAGTGCAGCCTTCAGCCTTGGTCAAAGGTCTGAGTCCAAAAGCTGAAGAACTTGGAGTGTGATGTTTGAGGGCCAGAAGCATCCACCATGGGAGAAAGATATAGGCCGGAAGACTAAGCCAATCTAGTCCTTCCACGTTCCTCTGTCTGCTTTCATCCTAGCCACACTGGCAGCCGATTAGATGGTACCCATACAGATTGAGGGTGGGTCTCCCTCTTCCAGCCCACTGACTCAAATGTTAATCTCCTTTGGCAACACCCTCACAGACACACCCAAGAGCATACTTTGCATCCCTCAATCCAATCAAGTTGACATTCAATATTAACCATCACAGCTTCCTACTCCTGACAAACTCATATATTTTTTAAAAAGTGGTTAATTGTAAATGAAAACGTTAATAATTAGTCATTTATTTTTCCTGTAGTAAAACAAGTCTATTTCTGAAAGAATAAAAAATTAAATTGATCAGAAAAAAACCTTAAGACTCGGTGAAACCCCATCTCTACTAAAAAACATACAAAAAATTAGCCGGGCTTGGTGGTGGGCGCCTGTAGTCCCAGCTACTCCGGAGGCTGAGGCAGGAGAATGCCGTAAACCCGGGAGGCGGAGCTTGCAGTGAGCTGGGATCCGGTCACTGCACTCCAGCCTGGGCGACAGCGCAAGACTCCGTCTCAAAAAAAAAAAAAAAACCTTAAAACTTATTTTAAAAAGCTGGATCCTGTATTCATTTTTGGCACCCATTATTTGGCTATCTACATTAATTCCACAAACATTTACTTGGTGCCTGTTACAGGAAAAGCATTGCACTAGGTAGCTTAAGCCTTGCTTTTGGAAAATAATAACTGAAACTGCTGATTGTAGCATACAATGTCTTGCACGGAGGCTCCTGTCAGGCTCTACAGCTTGTCACATCAGGCTTCCCCTTCCTCAACTACAGCAGTCTTCTTTCTGTTGTGCTAACACCCCAAGTTATTTCCATTCTTAAGGTCTTTGCTGTTGCTAATCTTTCAGAATGCTCTTTTCAGATGCTTTTCCAGGTTGACTATTCCCTTTGTTGGTGTCCATTCAAATGTCACTTCAGAGGCCTCTCTGGCTGCCCCATCCAAGGGGCCACCCCACCCCACCCCTGCAGTGCTCCACGGCGTCTCACTTCCATAGCACCTATCATAACTTGCAATTACCTTGTTTTCCTGTTCACTTCAGGTTTCTCTCTCTTTTTGTTTCTATTTACTAGAATGCAAACTCCACAAGATAGGGATTTTTGTCAGCGTTTCTCACCACTGTATCAGCAGCACACAGCACTCAATGTTTTGCACATTTTAGATACTGAATATGAATAGCTAAATGAATGAATGAATGAATAGATGAATGAGTATAAAGGTGAATAAGATATGTATTCTGATAACATCGTAGAATTCATCATTCCACCGAGAGATGGCATATGTAACAAAACTAAAAATTGTCGAGTTTTTAATAGTATATATCTGTGGTTCCCAAACTGTGTTCCAATTTATGCTACATTTTTTATGATGCCACACCTCTGTGGAGCTGGATTTTCTATGGTTGCTGAAATAAAAGCAAGTAAAATGCAATAATCAGTGTGGAATAGGAAATCAAGCTGTCAGTGTCCAATCTAGTTCCAAGGTTTGAGAAATCGTATGCTGCTCAACAAATAATTCTAGTTATGAAAATTTAAACTTTTGAGTAGTCACATTTTAAAAAGTAAAAAGAAGCAGGTAAAAGAAGTAATAATTTCAACTTTTTAGATTCAGAGGGTAAATATTCAGGTTTGTTACCCAGGTATATTTCATGATGTGAGGTTTGGGTACAATTGATCCCATCAGCCAAGTACTGAGCATAGTACCCTACAGCTTTTCAACTCTTGTCCCTCTCCCTCCCTACCCCTTCCAGTAGTCCCCAGGGTCTACTATTGCCATTTTTATGTCCATGAGTACCCATTGTTTAAGTTCCACTTATAAGTGACAATGTGCAGTGTTTGGTTTTCTGTTTCTGCATTGATTCACTTAGAATAAGGCTTCCAACTGCATTCATGTTGCTTCAAAGGACGTGATTTCATTCTTTTTTATGGTTGTATAGTATTCCATAGCATACACGTATATATATGTATATACACACCTATGTGTGTGTGTGTCACATTTCTTTTCTTTATCCAATCCACCATTGATGGACATTATTATTACTCAAATTAGTTTCCTGGAGAATTTGGAGTTAGGAGTTTTTAAGGATAATTTGATGGGAAGGGGGCTTGTGAGTCAGGAATGCTGATGGTTGAGTCGGAGATGAAATCATAGGGCATCAAAGCTGTCTTGTGCTGAGTCAGTTCCTGGATGAAGGCCACAGGATCAGATGTGCCAGTTTATTCATTTGCGTGGTGCCAGCTGATCCATCCAGCACAGGGAAGGTCTGCAAAATATCTTAAGCAGGGATCTTAGGTTTTACAATAGTGATGTTATCCCCAGGGGCAATTTGAGGAGGTTTAGAATTTTGCAGCCTCCAGCTGCGTGACTCCTAAACCATAATTTCTAATCTTGCGGCTAATTTTTAGTCCTGCAAAGGCAGCCTAGTCCCCAGGCAGGAAAGGGGTTTGTTTTGGGAAAGGGCTGTTTTCATCTTTGTTTCAAAGCTAAACTATAAACTAAGTTCCTCCCAAAGTTAGTTTGGCCTACGCCAAGGACAACTTGGAGCTTAGAAGCAAGATGGGGTTGGTTAGGTAAGATCTCTCTCGTTGCAATAATTTTCTGTTACGATTTTTGCAAAGGTGGTTTCAATCCCATGTCTTTGCTTTTGATAATAGGGCTACAACGAACATATGAGTGCATGTGCCCTTTTGGTAGAACGATTTATTTTCTTTTGCATATAAACTCCATAATGGGATTGCTGGGTTGAATGGTCATTCTGGTTTATGTTCATTCAGAAATCTACAAACTGCTTTCCACAGTGACTGAACTAATTTACATTCCCATCAACAGTGTGTAAGCATTCCCCTTCTCTGCGGGCTCACAAGCGTCTGTTGTTTTTTGACTTTTTAATAATCACCATTCTGACTGGTGTGACATGGTATCTCATTGTGGTTTTGATTAGTATTTCTCTGATGATTAGTGAGATTGAGCATTTTTTTATATTCTTCTTTAGAGAAGTGTCTGTTCATGTCTTTTGCTCATTTTTAAATGGAGTTATTTGTTTTTTGCTTGTTCTGTTGTGAACATTCCTTATAGGGACCTTTGTCAGATGCATGATTTGCAAATATTTTCTCCCATTCTGTAGGTTGTCTGTTTACTCTGTTGATCATTTCTTTTGCTAAGCAGAAGCTCTTTAATTTAATTAGGTCCCACTTGTCAATTTTTTTATTGCTGTTGCAAGTGCTTTTGAGGACTTAGTCATACATTCTTTCATAAGGGCAATGTCAGAATGGAATTTTCTAGGTTTTCTTCTAGGATTCGTATAGTTTGAGGTCTTACATCTAAATCTTTAAACTATCTTCAGTTAACTTTTCTGTACAGTGAAATGTAGGGGTCCAGTTTCATTCTTCTACATATGGCTAGCCAGCTGTCCCTGTACCATGAATTGAATAGGGATTACTTTCCCCCAATAAAAGCAGCTAAAATTAATATTAATAATCTATTTAATTGAATCCAATATATCCAAATATTACCATTTCCACATCTAATCAATACAAAAATATTAAATGCTGTTTTAAATATTGTCTAAGAGAAAACATTTAAATCTTTAATTCAGACCAACTATGCTTCAGGCATTCAACAGCTGCACCTAGCCATCAGCTACTGTATTCAACAGTGCTGGCCTAGAACCATAAAACACACAAGCAGGAGGCCTGGCCCACAACAGAATTCTTACCTACTATTTATTTTTAATCTTAAGAAGAAAATTTAGCCAAATCTTATTGCAAATAACCAATAATCAAGCCCAATTTGAAAGAGTAGCTAAGATAAAATACTGTCTATGTTTACTACAAAATAGTCTGTAAATGATTTCATACCTGGTTATTTTATGTAATGATATTATTTCACTGAGATGATTTGTTTAAAGCAATTACACGGTACCTGGTATGAAGTACATTTTGGATAAGGATTGAATATCATTATTAATAATGAGAACATATCAGTTTATTAATATCCATGAGTGTGACTAAGAAGAAAAAAGCATAAGAGTAAAAAGTACCCATTACTTTTTAGGTGCTTTCTGGTAAAAAATAAAAATAAAAAATGAAAAATAAAAACAGCCAAATAATTACAAGAGGATGGACTTGGAAAACCAATGCAGAATGTGAGTGATAAATTAAGCATTTCTTAAGCATTTTAAAAACTTCCCAGTTTCCAAGCATTATTATTTTTATTTTGTTCTGAATGTCAAATATGAGCCAAAAAATATCTTTACTGTTTGGATCAAGACTACTCAGTGTTTCAACCAGGAATGCTTAGGAGTTTGCTGTTATTTATACCTCCCTCATTTTTTGTCCAGCTCAAGGTGAAAAGAAAAAAAAAGAAAAGAAAAGAAAAAATTCTGTGCCAATGCTTTATTTCTACATTTTCTATTAGAAAGTCCCTTCCATTACCCCATCCATCTTCTCTCCCACTTAGGCAAGAATGTGGCAAATGTGGCCATAGCTACCCTGGTTAAAGTAGAGTAAGCTTTCCCTTCAAGCGTGAATAATGCTAACCTTTGTAAGGATGTATTTAACCTCTTAAAAATCCTGTGAGTTTCTGAAATATTCATTGTACTGAAATCAATAAATCACGGAAATCCCCACTGGGAGAGAAACTTCCTGAGGTCTCAAAGGCCAAGCCAGAGTGGAACTAGTAAACATCAGTTTCTCACAGACATGCAATTAGAACATCTGTTTGTGTCTTCTATGCCTATTAAGATGTTTACTCTATTAATTGTAGGCATAACATGGGTATCCATCAGTATTTTTGTTTTCACTCCCACCATAGGAATTCAATAACAGAGTTCTAACCCTGGCCAGCTACCTTGCTGGTCAATTTGCCACTTGTCTTTTTAAAGAGAATATAAGAAATGGCACTTTGTCAGGAGCAAATGATGGGTGGTGAAAGACAATTGTGAGAAAAAATTGTCAAGGTTGTGGTATAAACAAATCTATTTCACCACCGTGACATTTAAATGGTTCTGAAGTTTCATGATTGGTTGGTTATGTCAAAAACAGCTACCTCTGGGATCAAGGGGTAGATCTGGCGGCTCTACAAGCATTTTTAAATGCTAAGTTCATTAGCCTTTCCAGCTGTGCTGTTAATTTTCCAGCTTGAGTTTTTCTACTTGAATGGGTAGCAATCTTCTGCAGTTTTCTTCTGTCTTAGACTGTTGAGGGAAACAGAAAGTAGAGACCAAATTGCTTGAAATAGAGTTTACATTATCAAATATGCTTTAGTAAATGATCTATATTTTAAAATCATACTAGATACCTGTAACAACCACGAATCCATATATTAAACTACCTAAAAATTTTGAAGTATTGTCAAAATTTAGTTATACCGTATAGGTTAAAGATTCTATTCTAGTGATATTGTGACCCTGAAAGACTATCTAAGCGCACAATATTTGGATTTCAGCTCCTTGTTTATAATATTGTTAAATGCATAAAAATAAGTATTTAATATAATCAATACTTCGTATTTATACAACACCTTTACCTTGTTGCTATTCACAAAATTGATTACGTAATAGTAAGCATGTACATAAAATCATAAAAAGAATACTTGACATGTAAGTTATACAAATTTATCTGCATCAAATAATCATTCAAACATTTTAATAAAGAATAAAAATTTAGTATTAATTTCATCTTCATCTCTATTTAATATTTTTGACAATTAGGAATAATGACAATGGCCATGAAAATAACAGTCAAATGGAAGTAAAATGTAGGAGTCTTTTGTTTTGTTTTTTTTTGGTTTGTTTGTTTGTTTGTTTGTTTGTTTGTTTTTTGAGACAAGGTCTCGCTCTGTCACCCAGGCTGGAGTGCAGTGGCACGATGTCGGCTCACTGCAACCTCTACCTCCCAGATTCGAGGGATTCTCATGCCTCAGCCTACGAAATAGCTGGGATTACACGTGCACACCACCATGCCTGGCTAATTTTTTTGTATTTTTAGTACAGACGTGGTTTTACCATGTTGGCCAGGCTGGTCACGAACTCCTGACCTCAAGTGATCCACCTGCCTTGGCCTCCCAAAGTGCTGGTCCAGGCATATCAACTAGCTGGCCCACTGTGTTCAACACAGTCTTTGAAATGAACCTCTGGTTAAGAAGGGTATGTCTATGCCACCAATCATTTAAAAGAAGAAGTTAAAAAAAAAAAAATACTCACTTGAAGTTGAATTTCTTCCACTGCTTAAGTCCTTTAAAAGAAGAAATTAAAAAAAAAAAAAAAAAGGCTCACCTGAAATTGAATTTCTTTCACTGCTTAAGTTGAAATTTCTGAACTTCCTCAAAGGTAAGCAAAACCAAAGTAAAAATTCATTTCCTAAACATTCTTCTTAAAACGATTATTTTTTCAAACATTCAGAAAAACTCTCTTGCCTCCCTCCTAAAACCTTCAAAACTACACATTGCTAAAGTTTGATGGAGATATTTTAAGTCAATGACTGTCAAAGAGATATTCTCTACATTGAAACGATATCACTGCAGGACTTTAACAGTTTATACAATGCCTGGGGCTGTTCATGGCTAAGTGGTGTCATTTTAATAAGGTCCATGGAATCCTACCTTTTCTAAGTGTAACCAGGACTATAACTTCATTGGGGATTGAATCCGTGCTAGGGGGATTTCTACATTCCCCTGTTGTCCTTATCTCAATCACAGATGGGGATGAAAGAAAGCACACATTCGCATATATTGGTTAACAGCAATATAATTGTTAATGGCATTCAACAATTTTGAAAACAGAAAAGGAATACTTCCAGTCTATGATTTCAAACTCATACTCTTAGCCACTATACCCAATAACCTCTTCATAATAAAAAAATTCAACACCTATTTTAAATTACCACTAAAAAACATTTTTATTGGAACTATGACCAGAAAAAAAAAAAAAAAAAAAAAGATTTTTCTAAATGAGGGATCCATTATTAGAATGAAGTGAAAAAACTTTCACAAAATTTTCTGCCTTTCTTTAAAACTTGGCATGTGAGTTTTAAGAAAAAATATATTCAGTGTTTATTAAAAATATATAATTTAGGTTTATGTTAAATCAATATGCACATTTTTATAGGTTTCTGGGGTATAAATCAAACTTATTGGAGTAGATTTTCTTGATGTAAACCTACAAGTAAAACTACATCCCTCAGAGAACACACTAGACTACACAGCTGTGCAACTGAATTATGCATTACAAGGCTGAGTCAATTTATCATGAAAACTGGCCAGATTTCCTGAAGGCTAATGCAGTATGGTCTTGATAACTAAAATATAAGATAAAGCATGTCATAATTCAAGCTGTTATAATCTAGACTTAACCAAACCTCAGCAGTTTGGAAAGCATTAATTAACATAATGATCACTAAATCAAGGTTGAGCACCAAGGTAATAATTTATTAAAAGTTTCACAAAATTTCTGAAACTGTCTTTAACATATACGGGGCTAAGTTCTATGAAATTCACCAGTCATCAAAAAATAGAATAGGAAGAGGAGTAAGCAGAGTGTTACTTATTCTTCAGGCATTGTGCTCCTTACACAGCTAGCAGCTAGATCCAGTGTCTTTAATCACAAAATAATAAAATACCAGAATTGGGAGGGAGAAAAGAAGTCTAGTCACAGATATAATTAAGAAAAACCATGTAGTATTTTAAAGTTCTTGAGTAAATTGGATGATCACTCACAAGGAGAAGTTCAAATAAAAATGCAAATTTCTAGGTGGAATTTTCTCTGTATTTTTAAATGTCCTAGAACAGTATGTACACCTGTAGTGCAAGGCAACTTGGACACACTATTGTCACAGCACTCCTGCAGTTTCTCTTCCGTCAAACAATCAAATGCTCTGTTTACTTTCCAGCCTCCTGAATTTTACCAAAGTACCCTAAGAACAAATATCTATGAAGTCTGCACAAAAGTAATCATGGCTTTTGCCATTAATGGGAGTGGAAAGGCAGGTAAGCTCTGATTAAAAATAAAAATGGATATGGAATCAAATTATCTATAGTTTGAATAAAATAATGAGATGCAATGATGGTGGCCAGCTCTCGTATTTGTCCAATCCCCGTGTTGAAGTATGTGGAGTAGAATGATTTAAGATTACAAAGCAGCTGAAAGAAATCACTGCTACTTATTCTAACTGGATTATATTTTCTAGAATTCTGGAAAGTAGCATGTATTCTTCCAGTGTGTTGATGCTAGGTTAGATACTGTTTGACAAAACTGGTAATGGGTGTCTGTACTGAGTCTTCCAAACTCATTTGCCTCCTCTTATAGCCTAAACATAACTCAGTCACAAGTATTTAACTAAAAAGAATTAAGTATCCAGGTGACTCTGTGTCCTTTCTCCATGGCTTCTTTATCCTGATCCCCTTTCTTTTGTTTATATGCTGTAATACCGTATTACCACGATGAAGTATACGGCTGTACAACTAAAAGGGCTTCCTCCTTACGGGGTCAAAGTACAGCACCCTGACCTTACAATTAGCTCCCTGAATTCACTGAACCTAAAGGACAACCAGGGCCATTTTCCTTTGGTCAAAAGTAGCAGTTATATATGTATATATTATATCTAATAGTGTCCTACAGAATTACAGAAAAGGAGAAAAGGCAAAAGACTGGCCCTTTCCATGAATATGATATGGCAAAAAGAATGTAAGAGATAAGCTTTATTTACTATGACAATTTACACTTTGGAATAAGATTTAGTCTGCCTCTTTTATTACTTTTCATCTTCCCTGTGAAGCATAAATCCTTATTTAGTATAATCTATGGTTACTTATTACCATCTCACATTTTTTATGGATTCAGGTCTTTTTAAGGAATGCTTCATAACAAGGCCATAGCCAGAAAAAAAAAGTCACTATTTATTGTACACCAAAACTTGCATGTTTAAAAACAGTTATCAAGCAGTGAATTTTATTCAGATAGAAATTGTCACTGAGAGGTTTCGTTTACAGTTGAAGAGGTATGCTTATTTAAAAGATGAAGACAATGCAGCAAATTTCTAAGTTTTTAATTACAGGTTGTTCATACCTTGCTAATCATTCTCAAGCTTCGTTTCTGCACAAGAAAGCCATACTGGGTTACTAACTTTCTGCCAGCATGAAAAAAGTGGCAGGTTAAGGCAACCAGTTTTATCACAAGTGCTTTCTCTATCTAGATTCTTCTCTGACTCTTGAGAGAATTCCTTAGATAATTCAAATAGAAATGCTTTTACTGGTTAATTTTTATCATACTTTGTTAGGGAAAGTTTTATAAAGGTAAAATATGATGGAAGAATGCCAAAATATTAATTATTTAAGCTATTACTATGGCAATCATTAGCTCCAATTTTCTGAAAAATTCTCAATTTTAAACAGACTGTTCTATGGTTCCCATAAAGACAGTCATAATGTTTTACAACATATATCCCAGTTTTGGATTCAGAACAGTTAGACAATCTCCCACTTGCCAATAGTGTTGAAAGCTTCTGTATTACAGTGCCAGAAACAAAGGTAACTTTCTAAATGACTAAGTACTTTATGGACACATGCTCCCATGCCGTCTCAAAAGATATTTTAAGTCGCTATTAAAGTTCATTGTAATAGGAAAAGATTCCCTATAGTAGTTTTATAATCCATCAGCTCTTCAAACTGAACGAGGTTTGTATTGTCAAATGGTATTTTCATGGAATCCCATCAAAGAAAATTCAGTTGTTGCAGAAGGCAATACAGGTAATTCATTTGGCCACCCTCGACCTTGCAAGGCAGTCTGAATCAGAGCTCCCAGCACCAAACCAACAACAGTACTTGAGCACAAGGGTGAAGAAAAGCCTGTGAATATCTGTGAGGCTTTCTCAGTCATTCCACAGTCATCAAACGGAGACTGAATGGCTGAAGGAGCCACATGCTTCATTTCCCTAGGGGCCTACGGGTGCCCTGCTTCAGAGGAACTCAGTGCGTCGCTGAGGTGACCTCTGATTAGGAACAGTCAACCATGCAAACCCTGAGAACTGCAGGGAAAACAAGGACTGTCATCTAAATGCTGATGATGTAAAGATCACCACAAACACCCTCTCAATACCCACTCAGGGACTCCTCCCAGAAACCTCCAGCAGCCCAAAGTGGACCCATGTCAAAAGTCACTGGGTGACTACAACCCTGAACCATAAGTTTAATTTATGCTAGAGTAATAAGGTTTTTTCCTTAAAGAAAGTACATATATAGGTTTATGTGTGTGTATATCCATAAGCATGTCTGCCTCACTCAGTATTTCTCAGATTCTATTTCATTATAAAATAATTCATTCTCAAGGTACTATGTTAAAACCTTTTTCTATTACTAGGTAATCATCATGACTACTCAATAGAATCAAATTCTATGCATATCTGAGACCTGATCCACAGGAAATAACAGAAAATTCTCATATTTGGTTACATACTTCAAATTGCCTTATTTTATTTTATGTGTTTTATTTTTATTTGCATAGCATAAATCAATAGAATTTTCATTTTCTACTGGTCCACACAAAAGCAGGAAAAGTAAAAGGAGAGTCTCTCCGTTTGCCTTTGCATGGATTCGTACGTGAAAACCGGATAGAATAAAACAAGGATATGGTAGTCAGTGAGTTCAGAGGTTCATATCTGATCAAACCTTTCACCTCACTGTTTCCTTTCCTTCTCTGAGTATTTATTTTAACTCAGAGTTTTAGTCTTTGGTCTTCAGTGCCAGAAATATTCTTACATGTTCAGATAAGGCACTTTCATCCAGTTCCAAAAATGTTGAGGGTGGGGGTCAGATTTGAATCCCCACTTACCCTGAAGCAAATATCTCTCATTGGACAAATACTTGGAATATCTTGACTGACCTCCCTGCAGCTGACAAGAGGCTATTTGTGGTCTTGCTTTTACCTCCACCGCTTCCCTTTTCTGAATTTACATAGCAGCAAAGACAATAAATTGTGTCTAGGTTCTTCCCATTCCCTCCAAAGTCAGGCTGAGGACAGCAGGGCTTGCCCATGTTTTCAGCTTGACCCTACCTGTGTTAGGCTCTGGCTGCCCGACCATGTCAGCATTCCAGGACCGTGAGAGAAGGCCGTGTTTGCAACCCAACAGGAAGAGGAGTAAGCCAGGCGTTGACATCACTTGACAGATGTGTTTCTCAAGTCGGAAATGTTATTCAAGGATTTTTCATGGAAATCATTGACACAGAAAAGGAATAAAGAAAAAACGAGAGGGAGAGAGAAAGTCAGTGCCACGATGGGCATGTTTTGCACCCTATAAAAAAGGAATTAAAATGATTCAACCTCAC
Organism: Piliocolobus tephrosceles; assembly: GCF_002776525.5. NCBI lineage: Eukaryota > Metazoa > Chordata > Mammalia > Primates > Cercopithecidae > Piliocolobus > Piliocolobus tephrosceles. Next base: position 65,592,551 of record NC_045436.1, read on the forward strand.
CTCCATTTCTCTACACGCCCCCTCCTCATTCATCCTTTATGTCTGGAAGTGAATGTTTCTGAAATACTATAGCTACCAGCAGAGCAGCAACACATAATAACATGGTAGCAACACATAAAACTGTCAGTCTTCAAGGAAAATAGATGGTTGGGTTGAGGGGGTAAATGGACTAAATCAATTTGAACATGCATGTTAAGGACTGTGAAAGGGCAGAGTTTAGAGCTGCTAGGCTGGAAAACATTTGTCTCTGTCTTCTTGTATTTCCACAGCACTGGGCAGAATCCACCCACAGGCTTCTCCCTTGGCTCCAGTCTGACTCTGTGGCTGATTAATGGCAGCTGGAGGTGTCCAGTAATTTCCTCACCTAATAATAAACTACAACCCAAAATGGAGGTTCCCCTCAGGCCCACATTTAACATACCTATACTTACAACCAGGAGGTAGCCAATTACACTGTCTCTGTGCCCACTACTTAGAAAGTACATGCTTCAGCAAGGCTGAGGCAATTTTGTTTACCATGGGGATCCAATTCCTGTCTATACCAGACAGATTTCTTCTTTTACACAATGAACACACATTAAGTAAGCTCATTTCAGAGACCAAAAAAACGTAGAAAAATTTCCTAGCAGTTCCACAAGATCCATTTCTAAATAATTCATTCTTTTCTCAAAAATGTGGAGGGAAAAAAGTGTCAAATGACAGACTTGGTCTTAAGCCTTTTTGGAACTTCAATTTTAAATTGCTGTTACCAAAATGTCAGGTTGTAATTGCAAAGCCTGAAGCCTAAGCAATCACTCTAATTCCCTGCTTCCTGAGGCATCCAATAAAGCTGTTTGTATTTGGGCAGTTCTTCCTCACAGATTCGTTTGGCAATGAGAATTGGTACATGCCACATACTATAAGGCGATTATGTGGATTAACTTTGCGATATTAATGAAGTGGTTAGCCTCAACATTTGTATTTATAGTAACTAACAGAATTAATTGTAAACTAGGGAATAAAACATAGAGACAAAAATACAGAGACCTATGTGCATGCCTGCACACATATGTGAGTTCCCTGTGAGCAGTAGCAGAGCAGAGATGTGGTTAATGCAGAGACTACGCAGACCTGGGTTCAGATCACATGTCTGCTGCTGAATTGCTTAACTTCATCAAAGCATCGTAGCCTCTATTTACTTTTTTTTTTTTTTTTTTTGAGATGGAGTCTTGCTCTGTCGCCCAGGCTGGAGCACGGTGGCATGATCTCGGTTCACTGCAACCTCCACCTCCCAGGGTCAAGTGATTCTCCTGTCTCAGCCTCCCGAGTAGCTGGGATTACAGGTGCGTGGCACCACATCCAGCTAATTTTTGCATTTTTAGTAGAGATGGGGTTTCATCATGTTGGCCAGGCTGGTGTCAAGCTCCTAACCTCATGTGATCCACCTGCCTTGGCCTCCCAAAGTGCTGGGATTAGACATGAGCCACCATGCCTGGCCGCACTGATGTACTTCTGTTTCTTCACTTGTAAAATGAGAATCATATTTACCAGGAATAATGTATGTAAAGTATCCAGTCCACCATCTGGCACAAAGTAGGCAACTTACAATTAGTTTCACATGTTAGAGGTGTAATCGAAAATTATTATTGTTTTAATCATGAAAAATATGCATAACATAACATTTACTTTTTGAACCATTTTTAAGTGTACCATTCAGTGGCATTAAGTACATTCATATTGTTGGGCAATCATCACCACCACTGAACTACATTCATCTTGCACAACAGAAACTCTGTACCCACTAAACAATAATTTCTTATTCATCCCTTCCCCCAGATCCTGGCAACCACCATCTACTTTCTGTTGCTATGAATTTGATTACTTTAGGTACCTCATATAAGTGGAATCACAGAGTATTTTTCTCCTTTCATGATGGGCTTATTTCACTTTGCATCATGTCAAGTTTCATCCATGTTGTGGCATGTGTCAGAATTTTCTTCCTTTTCAAGGCTGAGTAATATTCCATTGTGTGTACAAACCACACTTGGTGTACCCATTCAACCTTCAATGGACATTTGGGTTACCTCTACCTTTTTGCTATTGTGAAAAATGTTGCTATGAATATTGATGTAGAGTATCTCTTTAAATTCCTGCTTTTATTTCATTTAGGTATATGTCCAGAAATGAAATTGCTGGATCACATAAAATCATTTTATTTGGTTATGTAATTCCATATTATAATTAATGAAGTAATCATCCCATTCCTTTGGTATCAAAGAGAAAAGGGTACAGTAGGAAATATACCTAAAGAATCTTTCTTCTCTTTCATTGCCAGAAATAGAGAAAAATTGTTTTTTCTGATTTTTCAGAGGCCATCAGAATAATTCAATGGAAGCTACATGGAAAAAGAGAGAAATGAAACCATTTAGCACTGGCATAGCAGATACACCCAGAACCTATAATGATGAAAATCCTATTGAAATTATCATTTTTCTATATTCATAAGAAAATTATACAAGGATTCCAGCCTGGTACATCTTTGGTCCCTATCCAGAAATGAAGCTGTTACACAGAAGGTGTGTCTTATTATTCCCACATGTAAAGGCCTAGATTCTGTGATCTTTAGCCATAGGAAAAATCTCTATGATAAGCTCCTAAGCAAGATGAGGTGACATCACAGAGGACAGACCTACCCATAGAAAAAAAATAAGTATAATGTCATAAGTATTTTTAAGTAAAGAAAAATATATGAATTTGGTTGAATTGCTGTAACATTTTACATTACAGTGAAGAATATGTTGTCAGGAAGTACCCTCACATCCTAGCTGAGGATGACCAGAAAACTGATGGCAAAGATGGGTAAATTATGTGAAGAATGGTAGAGAAAGGGAAAACAGAATAAAGGGATAAAGGGCTTGTGAAAAGATCAAAGAGGAGAAGTGATAGAACAAATTGAAAATAGAAGATAAAAAATCAAAAGTTTTGGAATATACGTATTAGACTTCTACCGGAAGATCCGAAAATAGGCATGGCCAAGCAAAGGGAAGACAGATCAGGGACATTGCCACTTGGTGACAGAATGAGTCATGGAATCACCTTTTGTTACTGTGTTGATTCAGAAACCAAACAGAAGAACTTACTTGAACTAATGGCAACTGATAGCAAACATTAGCAAATCTTATTATTTTACATTACTAAGACTGTGCCATCACCTATTTTGGCAGCTGTAGGATTGTTTCTAAACTATATTCAACTAACTAGATGTAACCTTTTGTAGATATCATGGAAGGAAAGAAGGTATGCGTATTAGGTCATTCTTGCATTGCTATAAAGAAATGCCTGTGGCTGGGTAATTTATAAAGAAAAGAGATTCAACTGGCTCATGGTTCTGCAGGCTTCACAGGAAGTATGGTGCTGGCATCTGCTTGGCTTCCAGCGAGGTCTAAGGAAGCTTACAGTCATGGCAGAAGGCACAGTAGGGGGCCGGCACGTCACATGGAGAAAGCAGGAGCAAGTGAGACAAAGAATAAAGGGGGAGGTGCCACACACTTCTAACAACTAGATCTCCCGACAACTCACGCACTATCACAAAAAATAGGGCCAAGCCATGAGGGATCTTCTCCCATGACCCAAACACCTTCCACCCTGACCCACTTCCAGCACTGGTGATTACAATTCAACATGGGATTTGGGAGGGACAAATATCCAAACTATATCAGTTTGTGTGTCACTATTAATAGAAAAAGTTAAGTCTTCTTAAAAAGTTAAGTCTTCTTAACCAGACCATAAACTCCCCAAAGACTGGGAACCTTTAGACAATTAAAGAAATTATAGGGCTCTTGGCCATGCAGCAGGACCTACATCAGAGATGACTTGAATGTACTATGGACTGAAATGGAGGATCCAAGTTAGGAAATGTATGTGTATGTTGGGATTTGAGCACATTCTGATGCAGTCACCCCAGCATTGCGATGAGATCTTATCTTTCCCTGTAGCTCACACTGAGATATTTTCCAGGCTAGTCCATCACTTGTGTGTTCCTATTCATTGTCCGTTGCTCTCTGACCACATCAATACTGTCATGTGTTGCTTAGCCACAGGAATATATACTAAGAAATGTGTCATTCAGGGGTTTTGTTCTTGTGTGAACATCGTAGAGTGTAATTACAAAAATCTGATGGTATAGCCTACTACCCACCTAAGCTATATGGTATAGCCTATTGTTCCTAGGCTACAAACCTGTATGGCATGTTGCTGTACTGAACATTGTAGGCAATTGTAACATAATGGTAAGCATTTGTGTGTCTAAACATATCTAAGCATAGAAAAGGTTATGTGCGACACTATGATGTTATGATGGCTACACTATCAATAGGTGAAAGGAATTTTTCAGCTCCATTATAATCTTAAGAAACCATGTCATATATGTGGTCCATCATTAACTTGAACACTGGTATGCAGCACATGCTATATTCATGCCATCCTCATCTTCTCACATTGGATCCTTGCAGGCAAACAATTGCTACTTTTTTCTATTCCCGTACCACTTCTCTCTTTTTGTCATCATAGACTAACCTACTATTCTTAAAAGCCTAAGTCCAATACCCCACATATGCCTAAATTTGTCAGAAAACTTGCAAAGAGTTTTTAGTTTGTTTTTATTTTTTTAGTAGAAATCTAATATTGCTACCTGTGAAATAAAATTCAAAAGCAGCCCAGTGAAAGAGAGTGAAAATCTCTACTAAAAATAAAAGGATAGAAAATGAAAAGATGTATGAAAATATAGACATGAACAACCTAGGTTGCCCTCATAACTAAATAATAATACCAGAAAACAGTTAGTGCTCCATAATAGTGGTTGCCATTGTGCCATCCTTAGATTTACCGGATATACTTCATCCTCTTTTCTACTTGGCATGAAAGATGTTATTTATTAAAACAAAGGGGAAAAAAGAATAAAATCTGCAGAGAAAAATAATCTTCCAGAAATCAAGGCCTACTAAAATGATAGGGCTGGTAAAACACATGTAAACCTCTTAGCTTTACTGTTGGTGAAGCCTGTAAACAAAACTTTTATGAAAACTGGAAAGAAAGTTCAAAGACTTAAGCCACTAAAGGGATGTGAGTTCTTGGCATGTGCTTCTTCAAAGCGGTGAGTCTCGTGTAGACACAGCCATTGTGGGATGTTCTCTATTGCCTCTCTGATCATTACCTAGTGATGTTACAATGACCACAAATGACCTCTTGGCTTCTTCACACCAAATTTCCATCTCATCACTATTTGCAGTTCATGTAACAAGTAGATCCCTCTCCTTATCAAAACTCAAGACACTTCTACCCCATTTCTGACAGCTCAGCTGCAGCGCTGCAGCTGAATGTTTAGCGTTCAGCATTGTATCTGAATATTCAGAGATTTAAGAAAGGTTTGCTGAATACTTCCTATGTAGCAGGCAGTGTGCTAGGTACTAGGGTGAGCAAAATCAATAAACAAGCGATGATAAATAGAATAATAAAGGAACAAGAGATATTATCCAAAGAGAACCACATCAACCACCACTGAGGCAGAGGTAAATGCCCTTCAAGTATGGGGATTGACCTGATCAGAAAGTCGGGGGAGGTCTCTCGGCCATTGTCTATTGAGTAGAGATCCAGAGAAAGAATACATGGTGAGGAGAATGAGGATGGTACATCGTAAGAATTTAGGGTACAGAGGTGACATTTTGGCAGAAAAATATTATATTCAGGAAGTCCTGTGGCTGAAAAAGGCAAGACCTCTCCATGGGCTTCCAAAACCATTAGTGTAGCTGGAGGCCAGAGAGCAATCCAGGAAGCAACTAAGGAGGCATCTGAGGCTTGGGAGATGTGCAGAACTTAAGACAACTCAGAATTGTGTCAAACATGTTAAGGATTTTCATCTTTCTCCTGAACCTACTAGAAGGCCTTGGAAATGCCAGTGAGGGAATTGTATGACGAAGTACCTATAGAGACAGAGTCTCTATAGGTGTATGATGAAGTACCTATAGAGACAGAGACTCTGTCTCTATAGGTGAAGTGATGGGCAATTGACATGGCATGCTACACTTAAGATGCCTTGAGAACTCGGTAAAGTGTATTGGAGACTAGTAAACTAAGGTCCAGAAAAAGGACAACTTGAAATAAGAAAATCTGAGTTCAAATCCTGTCCTACTTTCCAGCACTTTGACCTTGGGATAATTCATTAACTTCTCTTACTCATTACTTCAGCTTCCTCACCTACCCTTGTAGCTGTGAGTTTCCAACAAGATCATCTATTTGATAGCAGCTTGCAAGCAACAATACCGTTGCAATGTAAAGCAGCAATGATTGCTGTAAACATTATAGCAATAGTTGTTGTAGTAGTAGTTATATTACAAACTTCTATGAGACAGTACTTTCTGTGGTAACAGGCAACCCCCAAACCTCAGCGCTAAAGATGACAAGCAGTTTTTTCTTGCTCCTGTTGAATGAGGACTACTGCTGGCTGCGGCTCTGCTGCAGGTTGTGTGTTGGCAGAGCCTGCTCCCTGAGTCTTCTCATCCCAGGATCCAAGCTAAAGGAGCAGTACCCACCTTGTACACACTGCTCACATGGCAGGGCTGCAAGGAAAAGAACTGCTCAGATGTGGTGTATCTCTTGGCTTACGCAGGTCACAAGGCCAAGCCTCAAATCAACAGCATAAGAATGCATTGTCTTCTCAGGGGTAAGGAGTGAACAAATAATTTAGAACAATAATACAATCTACCATAAATATTTGTGTGTAAGTATGTCTGAAACTTCCTTAAACTAAGGAAAAAAAAAAGAGTAGACATTCCATACTGTAACCATTCGGATTAGGGGAGATAATTATGTGGCAACCACTCACCATCTCTATAATTTTTGCTAGACTTACAACAAAAAATTTTAAGAGTGAATTTTAACTATTAGATGCAAGCTTAATCTTTCATAAATTAAATCATAGAGGAAATGATTTTAAAATAAATCATCCTATACTCTTTTGTAAAGCAAATAAACTTCCAAAGTGAAAATAATCACCCTAATCTATCACTTGAGTATATTGAGTATGAATCCAAAAGATACATGCAGAATGCCTTCAAAAAATACAAACAAAACCAGGTAGAATGTCATCAGGCCTGCTCACTGCCAGGAAACTCAGCACAATGAGGGCGACTGATAGGATTGCACTAGCAATTCACCGAACAAGGGGAAAATACGAGGTGATTCTCTGCTCACCAAGCCAGAAGACCTGATGCAAGGCTATGTCCGCTCAGAGGAAGGGGCAACATCCACAAATATGTCATTTAGTCCTAGATGAAGTTTCATCACATTTGTAAGGTTTTTCTCCTATATGAACTCCCCAATATCTCTGAATGCCTAATGTCTAGGAATTTTGTACATTGAATATTTGCAGCAGTTTTCCTCATGACCTATCTCTGATTGTTATAATTTTTAATTGTAAAGTCTCCTAAATTTGCAAAGACCAAAATATTTCTCTTTCTCAGTACCTCTCACATAGGGATTTCAAAAATAAAAATAAAAACTGCCCTGGATTCAAAAGCTTCTATGTACTGTTTCTCCCCACACTGGGAAAATCTGCCTACACAATCCTCTTTCCTTAAGACTGAGATTCATTTGAGATTTTTGGGGTTTGATATGTTTCTATTTTTAGTGGGATCTGACTTCTTGAGAATGAATGCCACAGTGGACTTTTCCCTTAGAAAACTATCTTTACCTACAATTCCTAGGGCCTGTGTACTCATAAAATTTTGGTATTTAAATTCAGGGCCTTCTCCTCAAAGTTATACAAAATTTCACCTCTAGAAGTCTGTGTGAAGTGTTCTATCCTCAGTAGTGTGACTGCCCCAATGGTCTAGGTCTCAGGACCATCATAAATGACTCATGTAGTTCTCCATCAAATATCTGAAAGGCCAAGCCTTTCCAGTATGAAAGTTCATCTCCTAAATGGAGATCACCTTCCAATGGTCTCCCCCAAAACTACTGTGTAATGCTTCTTATTAGAAGTATTTGAGCAGTTCAGGGTTTCCAACGAGGTGAACAAGAACACATCTACATACTCGGAGAGTGGTGCACACCAACTCCACAGGGACGGACGTCCCCATGCCCAGGACTCTTCCAGACCTCACCCTATGTATCGCTTTATCTGGCTGTTCATCCTTTACAATGTTCAATGCAAAAGTGAACAACTCTATATTGACTGGGGCAGGCTACCCTCAGATTCTGAGGCCTGGTGTAAATCTTACATTGTCTGCTCTGGTAGACAGGAAGAGCATTGATACTGGAGGCCACAAATGTGTGCTTGCCCTAGAGGTAGAGGCTTAATCCAGCTAAAAGTAGCCTCTGAGAGGCCGGGCGCGGTGGCTCAAGCCTGTAATCCCAGCACTTTGGGAGGCCGAGACGGGCGGATCACGAGGTCAGGAGATCAAGACCATCCTGGCTAACACGGTGAAACCCCGTCTCTACTAAAAACTACAAAAAACTAGCTGGGAGAGGTGGCGGGCGTCTGTAGTCCCAGCTACCCCGGAGGCTGAGGCAGGAGAATGGCGTGAACCCGGGAGGCGGAGCTTGCAGTGAGCTGAGATCCGGCCACAGCACTCCAGCCTGGGTGACAGAGCGAGACTCCGTCTCAAAAAACAAAAAAGTAGCCTCTAAGAATGGATATCAGAAGATTTGGCCTTAATGTGTGACCAGCAGGCCTTTGCCCCCCTAAGAATGTATTCAGAACAAAAGATGACTCAAACAGGAGTTGTTTTTTAAATATTTAGATTGTTACTTGTTAGCTGGTTTTTGGTTGAATTGGTTATCTATCTAGTTACCAGTGCTGCAATTGTGTTGTCACCTATACATTATTTATATGTATTTAACTGTTAAATGTGCTATCCACCAGTTATAAAATAAACCCTTATGAAAACTGTACAATTCTGTACATGTTTGTTTTTGTTTCTTTAAGCATTGAATATTGCCATTGAATGAGATTAATGAGTCCATGTTTTAAGTTGAAGTTAAAAATTTTTTGTTAAATTCAACCATCATTATAATTACTTTTTGTATTCCAGAACATGACAAATCATGAATAAAACAAATACACATTTTGTAAAAAGAAGTATTTGAGTTTCTCTAGAGCTCTCCACTCCTCCAGAAGTACAGTACGCTAAACTCTGAGAATTCAACTACCATTAAGAAAGGAAGTACCCAAAAAGAAGAGAAAACCTAAGACATATAGTGATTAAAGCAAAAGAAATTGTGGCAGATTAATCTTCTGGTACTGTGGAATTGAATATCGTAGCCACTTTTAGAATCCTTTTATGTCTTTTCTTCTGCCAAAGATATGATCCCTTAAGAGAACATGCTTTAGCATATAAATATGCTGCAATAATAAGAAATATCTTTATGTCTCTTCCTTGTGAAGATACAACCTAAGATAACACTAATTCCTGATACATCCATATAATGGTCCTCTTTGAAATAAATTTTCCTTCATTGATAAGCCATTAGAGAAGATAATAAGCTACTCTACTAAGTGAAATTATATATATGACGTTTATTGAGTTTTAAAATACATATTAAATATGTTTATTTTGGGATGAGATATTACATATTAACTACACTATAACAAATATGGAGTTGATAGTTCTAGTGTATTTAGATAAGATAGTTATTCTATAAAATTAGTCAAGGTAAACACATTAAAGATACATGGAGCATTGCTTTTTTTTTTTTAACTTTAAGTTCTGGGGTACATATGCTGAATGTTACATAGGTATACATGTGCCATGGTGGTTTGCTGCACCTATCAACCCATCATCTAGGTAAGCTCATCACCCTTTCTTTCTTTCTTTTTTCTTTTTTTTTTTTTTTTTTTTGAGACAAAGTTTTGCTCTTGTTGCCCAGGCTGGAGTGCAATGGCATGCTGTCGGCTCACTGCAACCTCTGCCTCCTGAGTTCAAGCGATTCTCCTGCCTCAGCCTCCCAAGTAGCTGGGATTACAGGCATGTGCCACCACGCCCGGCTAATTTTGTATTTTTTGTGGAGATGGGGTTTCTCCATGTTGGTCAGGCTGGTCCTGAACTCCCGACCACAGGTGATCCGCCCACCTCGGCCTCCCAAAGTTCTGGGATTATAGGCATGAGACACCACACCCAGCCCCCTCCCTTTCTTTTAAGAGTACAGGCAGGTCTCTCACTCTAGTGTAGTGAATTTAATGAGAGCCTAGAGTGAATGAAATCGTGATGCCCCTCTTGATGTGGAGTTACACGGTCGATATCATGCAGCCAGTTTTCTCACTCATGGATGAATTTTCATGACATTCTCTATTGAGTTGTATGGATCTAACAGAAAAATCTATGGGTCTTAAGGCTAAATATTTTTTCATTGCCCCTCTTGTGTTTTCTGCTTGTTTTATAAAAATATCCCGACAATTTTCAGATAAAAGCCTTTTAACAAATTCAAAATATCATTATTTCTGATACTTGTACAACCAACTTAAACCCAGAATACAGCCTACAACTTCACATCTCAGCAAAAGAGAACAGGTGAATAAAGAAAGCAAAACGGTAGGACAAAAAGATTAATAAAAAAAAAAAAGAAGAGAGACAAATAAGGCACAGAACTATATTAGAAAAACACTTTTTACTTTAATCACACAATGGTGTCTAGCCTTGCCTTCTCGACCCCCTGCTTTTCCTATTTCTTCCTTGTTAGTAAGAGTCACTTCATTGACAGGCAAAATTACCACACAGTGACCACCTCTGGTGCATGTTGAATACGTGATTTAGTGCTATTACACTTGTCCCAAAGAGCTCAAAGCAGATTTAAATTTCCATAAATCTATTTTCTAGACATGTAGATAAAAAACTTATTTGAGCAACACAGGTAGTTTTTTATTTAAGTTGGTCTTTAGTGTTCATTTTTAATAATTTTCATTTACAAAAGCCATAAAACCAGCAAATTTAGAACAATCCCACTCAATAAAAAGAAAGTCAAATTTGATATTCCAGTGTTAATGCCTAAACAATAACAATTTTAAAATTTCCAAAATCATGAGTGATTGGGTGCATTCACTTATTATGAGATCCAGTTAACTTTCTGAGGCTTAGGGGCAAATGACCATGCTAGAATGTATCAGGAAAGTGAATCGCAAAAAATTGCACTGCTTGCACCCATGGTCCTTTAATAACTAATGAGCAAGTTGATTTTTCAGACATTAGTGCAAAATGTATATTCCATCTTTTCAATGAAATCCTGATCTTTTCCCTGATATACATTTCAACTCCATTACTACCTTGAGACAGAGATACAAGATGCCCATTTTAGGATATTGCAGTGTGGCAAGGGTAACTACACTGCAGGTTAAGGTACTCAAAGAAGTGATAAACAGGACACGAAGCTCAAAAAAACCTCTGAGCTAGTTTTCAGGATGAAGGAGCCCCTTTTAGAGAGAACCATATCCATTCTGGAGATATAGATTGGAACATTCATGTTACGTAAAACTATTTGCAATACAAAACGTGGTATGACTAAGCCACAGTATTGTTTCTGCCGGAATGTGAGCTATTACATACTTGGTAATATTTAAACACAAACACAAGAACAACTTATCAAGTTTCCTGTTTTATATGCTTAATAAGCTTTAGATGCTTTATTTTGAAAGGCAAATTAGAGTTTTTAAAAATATGAATTCAGTAAACTCAGCAGCACAAGTTAGTACACTATTGATTAAAAATATATATATAACAATTAATACAACTCAGTGTACACAGCACGTGTTCTTCCATAATCTGACCCCGCCTAGCACTGTAAACTTTATCCCATACTTTACTCCCAGCCAGTTTAGTTCAGTCCACTCTGCCTCCCCACTGCACTTCCCATCCCAAGTTGTTCCAGTCCGGCATAACTGCACCAATTGCAGCTTCAGGAACTCTCTTTCTAAACTCGCTTTCATGCTGAAATCCATATAAACTGATTCCTTCATCTCTAATCCCTCACCTACCCTCCATTCTACAAATGTATTCCCACAATCTTTCCTTTGACTAATTCTTCTTTGTCCCTCCAAAATATACATAGGACCCCAAATTGCCAAGAATGTATGTGGCATTACAGTAAACATGTTTTTAGCCTCGGAGAGCACTCTTTTATTCTGCTTTATTTTACAGGTTTTGGCTTTGCACAGATCTTTATTTGAGTAAATTAACAAATAAGTGATCTTGTCCACTGGTAGAAATATTAATTAAAATCCCAAGATCCCTTCTAGCACATTTTATTTCACAGTAAATATTCTATGTTGAGTTTTATGTTGATATTCTAGTATCCAAAGTTATTGCACTTTTACCATCTAGGCTACATTTCATTTCCAATTAATTCTCTAATTTCCTGGCTTGTGATATATTTGATTTATTGCTTAAGCAAACAGTAATGAAAGTCACCATACCCCTACATCATAAGAATGATACAATCAAGTTCATCAAAATTCTGAGAGAAACTATAATTTAAAAATCATGTCTATCTTCATGCTTTTGTTTTCAATAAGTTGACAAACTTAAGAAAGCACTAGAAAATGATAAGCAATAAAAAATTATAAAAATATGAGTCTTTTATTCTGATTTTATCCTTACAATGTTTGTTACCTAATAGCAATTTAAAATATATTATTGTTCTTTTATATTAGGTTTGCTAACGACAATAATACATTTTTCCTCGCTAAAATATATATATATAAATGTATATGCTTCCAGTTTAAATGCCATCCTTAGGAGTACAAGCTTGAAAGCTGTGCAACCAGTAGTGCATTTTAAATGTAAGGGAGCAAATATTGTTTGTGTCAACCTCAAAAAAAGACTCAAAGAAAAGAATGCACTCATTAGGTTCAAAACTTTAACTTACTACAATAATGACACTGGTTTCCAAAAATTGAACTTTTTAATAACCAATAACCTTTTTTCACAGAAACTTTTCACACCTCTAAGCATGCTATAATTTCTAAGCACTATTCCTCTTCGCTTCGATTATGTGTTCCCATGCTAAAAAGCAAAATAACAAAGTTTAAAAAAAAAGAAAAAGGAAAGGGCCTTTTCCTCATTGCCAGGGCCCAAGCTTATCTCAGCAGCCTCCTATTTTTAACCAGATCGCAAATGGTATCCGTGATCAAAGGCCCGGAGCCCTGGAGGAACTTAGGCAAACAGCACGCAGCAGAATGCTTCCTGATGATCTGTAAGCAGGAAAAGACTTTTGACATGAAAGACAGCTTAAACAGCACAAGAATAGCAATAAACCAGCTGTAAAATGGTTGCCCTTGAACGAAAGCAAATTGTTCCAAATAATTTTTCCCTTTTTTGCAGCCTCTGGATGTCCCGCTGGGGCATTTAAACAGCCACATGCTCAGTGTACAAAAGCTTCTCTAAGTGGGAAAATACAGTGTACTAATGTGTTTAGAATAAGGGGACCGAACACATCCAAAGTTCAGATTTGATGCTTCCTTTTCCTTTTGTTGGAGAATGAGTTCATTAATGCCAGGCTTGTTTTGGATACTAACTAAGCTTCCAGTCAGTAATGTTGCAGGGTAATTTATTGGCTTAGAAATACTCAATTAACCATTGAAGTGGTTGTTAATTTAAAAAGTAAACGGATTGTTGAGCCTTTACATAGGACTGTTCATGCAACTGGAATATATATTTACCTAAAGATTAAGAAGTACAATGCATACTTTTCTTTGTTATTTTCTATTAAACACCTTATACTATAGAAATGGCATGAATACTATGACGTTTCTATATATCTTCCCCACTATAAGTCATGAGAATAGCATAATACTTAATGTTTACATAATTACAAGACACTTCTATATGTGCAGTTTTATTTAATTCACACAAAAGCTCTTAAATCTAGTGTTACCCAACACCATCCTTTGAATACATAAGATACAATGTTCTCTCTCAATGATATTTATTCTAATCAATTATATGAATTCTATATTTAAAATAATAGATTAAAAGGAAATCTTTCACTACATTATTTACAAAATCATGGTAAATATACTGAGTAATTTAGAAACCAATATGCTTATATTAAGAAGTATATTTTGTTCCACAAAAGAAAAATACCATTAAATAATTTGGCAATTCACTAATAAATGTTAGGCAGAGAGATTTATTTAAAAATCAGACAATTGAAAAACCTTTGAAGTTAGTTAGATACACATATGCATTGCTTAATAGAAATGTGTTGCTTTAATATTAAATTTAAATAAAATATTTATTAACCAAAGCATACAAAATACATCTAAAAGGGTTATTTAAATTACATAATCAATAGACTATGATACCAAAATCTTATTTTCCTATAATAAATTATCATTCTAATTTTATTGACTAAGTCTGTTTTTCCTAATTTGCCTAAAATGTATAAATTCACTCACAACTTTGTGGTCTCAATTAGAATAAACATCCCAACAAAACCATGTGTAACCACTGTATAACAAGGGAAGCAAACTCTGCCTAAATCCCAAAAATCACTTTGAAAAAATATTGTTTTAAATGCAAACAAGCATAGAAAAGGGAATTTTTCTAAAGTAATCCTCAGATTAACAATAGTTGTGTTTGGAAGCACCTAACTACAGACTTCTGATGAGGTCAATCATTATATATTAAATTTCTAAGTGCTTTTCTGTGAAAGTAATCAAGTTATCAAAACGAATTCCTCTTTCAGTCATAGAAAAGTGGTACTCTTCTGATCAATATTTATTTATACAATGTCATGCAAACCTATAACATTTACTAGTAAGGACGTAGTACATATTCAAATCAAATCCCTTTTTCTCCCAGAGATTTATTTCATGTTATACTTTGTTTTACTTTTATCATAATGAATACAGGCACAGTGAGTATACAAAGCCTTTCTGTGCTCGGTCAGGGAACCAGCTAAAGTACTGGCTCATTGGCTCTGATTTTAAACCATGTTTTACTTAAGACTAATTTTTCATCAGTGTTAGAGGTTAATAACACTGTTATTTCCTCTATTACCTGGATTTAATAAAAGCAGTGGGGCATAACATTCTGTAAACCCAGGCAATAAGAGGAAATAATACAAATGTTAACCTCTAACATAAATGTAATGGTAATTGCTCCAGTCTAGCTTTAAAATTGATGCCTTTGGTAGACCCCCACATGGCCAAAAAAAAGCTCTCTCCTCAGTGTTTTAGCAACTACCAAGATCCAAGGTCAAGGGCAAATTATGCCATCAATTTGTATGCTTAACAACGTTTGTGCACCATATCATCCTTAAATATAGAAGCACATTCTATTAGGAATAAAACAAGACAATAAAGCAGTGAAGCTTCAATTATAAATCAGCTAAAGTGAAAGTACATGTTGAAAATGTTAACAAAGACTGTTTCAATACAGAAAAGTTGATTCACCTTCTCACACATAAAATATAAAATCAAGTTACATGATAAGGTAGATAAATCTCCAAATTAAATACTGAAGAAAGAGAAGCATGCAAAACAGCTTCATCTATATCTAACCAGCACGTATGAAATTTTCTCTTTTTCATTTATATCCAACACTTATAAAAATTCATTGTGGTTATTATATATATATATATGTAGTGATAATTATTTCTATTTAATAAGCATATTTTTAATGTTTCGGCAGATAGAATTAATGTCTCTTGCATTACATGTCAACTTTGTCTTGTATAGCACCAAGTCATGTCAGCAGCCTCTTTGGAAACTAATGCCAGCAAGTTTAAGATTAATTTCTGCTAACTATCTCAGACTCTCAGACCATACTGTTCATACACTAGGAACAAACTTTCCAGATTCAATTTTTGCAAATCTGTTAGGCCCCTCAACATTTGTGTGTACCAAACCAAAAATGTTCCAAGTTTTCCTCTTTTCAAATACCACCACTCTTATTACACATTTCAACCATTTATTTCCTGTCATCTTTTCATATTCAGTTTACAAAAAAACCATGCCTTCAAACTGTTAATGATCCAGAGTTTGTTAGAATCTTTCTTAATAATTAAGTTCCTCATGTGCATGGATCTTGTCACTCATTTCTTATATTCTTTAAAGGTCTTCTAAAATGGGTACTTGGTGGGCACCCAAAACATATTAACTTATTAGTATTCATGCCTCAGTAGAAACAGGAAGGAAAGATCTTTGTTCAGTCTGATTTAGCACAGCCCTACCATATGGCTTTCATCGGGTATCAGAAATCCAACTTTTGATGATCCTCCTGTTACATAGATTGTGAATGTCAAAACCTAAGCACTTATCTTGTCTTCTGACAACTATCAAGTAGAAGAGGAACTTCAGTGGTAACTTACTCTTTAAAAAAATAAAAATTAATTTACATGGCACATGTAATCATGATGACAACACCATCTAAAAAATACAAACCAACTTTGTCTTTGAAAAGCTCAAAATCTTTATCACCTCATAAAACATGGGGACCAAAAATCTTCACACAGGCCTAAGGGAAGTTTGAGAAAAAGAAGTTTAATATTTGACTGGTGAGAAGGATCACCAGTGGCCCACAGCCACAAACAAGGTCACTAAAGTAGACAGAAAACCCTCCTCAGGTGTGGTCTCTTTGTTGTGTATTTACACTGGCTCCCGTGTTGAAAGGAGGTCTCTACGGTCCTGAAAACTGCCAAAAACCCCTGAGTGAAGCTATAAACACAGTGTGCAATGATAACCTCTGCTGCACTCCATGTGTCCCAAAATCTGCTAAGACCTTCACTTCAGTCTGCAATTAGGTAGAATAATATTTGAGGTCAATAAATTGGGGACTGGGTGCAGGGAGTGATGAGAGAAGCTCACGGGTAGAAAAGGAGGCAAGGGACCACAGTTCCTTGTTTAAGGAAAGTGGTAGGACCACTTACCACCTGTATTACCTAAAGCTCATTACATAATCTTTCAAAGCTCCCTCACTCATAGAACTAATACTAAAACTATCTACTGCACAAAGTACATAAAATAATCTATGCAAAGCAGTGGTTGGTACCAGGTAATTATTCTCATACATTAAATGCATTCTAAAAGCCAAGATTATGATGCAAAATGTAAATCTGAGGTGGACTTCAGTTCCAGAGACTCAAGCTCTTCTGAATCTTTCTAAATCAAGTCCTTTATTCTTGAATTCTTCATTTGGACAAGTACGGATTCATGTACTCACATTATAAAATATTAATATTATAAACAGTCTCAAAAGACAAAAGTCATACCTGTCACTGCTAAGAAAATGCTACTTAATAAGCTGTCAATAATTACATCTGGAGAAGGAATAAAAAAATGAGTTTCCTCTTAGAAATTATTACTAGAGAGAAATTCAAACTTTTTTATTACAAATATTCAATTCTGTGTTTGTATTTGACAACACAATAAAACGAGTTCAAAATTTTAAAAGACAAATAATAGATAGTCCCTCTCCCTGAAGAATTCAGAGTCTAATGGAAAAAATGTATGCATAAATCATAACCGATGAGTGCTATAACAAAAGCGTTTGAAAGCTTCTCAAGTACAGAACCTGAGGGATAAGGAGGAATTCACAGTAAAAGTGAAGTATACCCTGGACCTAGAAGAATGACTTGGGCAAGAGTTTAAAAGTATTTTCCTTCATTACTTGAATGGACATCTTTTTTGCATGCAAATTCTAAGAATATATAGCTGACTGCCCCCGCAAGACAAGCATCATTTGAATGAAGGAGGAAAATTTCCCCATACATTACACCATTGTCATGGCTATCTGGGTATCCAAAAGAAATTTCCAAGTGTAAGATTAGTGCCTTGTGGGCTCCACAAAATTTAAAAACTATTTAGAGCAAGAATCATATCTTATTCAGCTTTCTATTCTTTAGCACATAAAACAAAAATTGTTGTAAACCACATGAAGAACTGGTATCTTGGTCAGAGACTAGAATTCCCTTAGTTTTATGGCATGTCCTCTGAGGCCAGAAGTGAATCCTCTCCAATTAGAACAATGTTTGGCTTTTTGAGAACCAATTCTCATTTTAGGAAGACTTCTCCTATGGGATCAAGGTATCCCACCAACAAATTAGGAGTTTTTTAGAGTAGTCCTCATCCTTTATTGGTCCTTCATTTTTGTAAAGTTTATTCATTTTAAGAAACTCAGGACTTTTCCCAAAATTAACATTCATTTTACTAATGCCCTAAGAGGAGAAGTTGATGGCTGATATCATTATATTATTTAAATTCATTTAAGTGCTAAATCCAATGTTACATGAACACATTAATCTTTACTACTCAAGCTACAGAATTCAAGAAGCATTGATATATCTCAAAGTGTTATTGAGAAGATCATAGCCAAGAGCCAATATCAACTTAGGTGGTCCATAATCAGGGTGTAATTGGGAAATTATCTAACTAAAAAACAGCATAGGAGGTAATCTTAGAGAAAGTACGTGTATTAGTCCATTCTCACACTGCTATAAAGAAATACCTGAGACTGAGTAATTTATAAAGAATGAAGGTTTAATTGACTCATGGTTACATAGGCTGTACAGGAAGCATGGCTGGAAAGGCCTCAGGAAACTTACAATCATGGCAGAAGGCAAAGAGGAAGCCAACAGGTCTTACATGGCAGCAGCAGGAGGAAAAGGGGTGAAGGGGAAGGTGCTACACACTTTTAAGCAACCAGATTTCACGATAACTCAGTCATTATCATGAGAATAGCACCAAAGGGGAAATCCGCCCCCATAATCCCATCACCTCCCACCAGGCCCTACATCCAACACTGGGATTACAATTTGACATGAGAAGCCGGGCGCGGTGGCTCAAGCCTGTAATCCCAGCACTTTGGGAGGCTGAGACGGGCGGATCACGAGGTCAGGAGATCGAGACCATCCTGGCTAACACGGTGAAACCCCGTCTCTACTAAAAATACAAAAAACTAGGCGGGCGAGGTGGCGGGCGCCTGTAGTCCCAGCTGCTCCGGAGGCTGAGGCAGGAGAATGGCATAAACCCGGGAGGCGGAGCTTGAAGTGAGCTGAGATCTGGCCACTGCACTCCAGCCCGGGCGACAGAGCAAGACTCCGTCTCAAAAAAAAAAACAAAACAAAACAATTTGACATGAGATTTGGGCAGGGACACAGACTCAAACCATATCAGTAGTCATCAATGGACTTTGTGCTATGTTTTCAGCGTAAGAGCTTGTCTAACCCTGGGAAACTTCTAGTTCAGAAAGATTAAAATCATTCCACGACTCAGTGTTTTAAGCATTTGGCTACAGGCTTAGAAATCTGTTCGAGGACCTCAATCCTAAAGCAGTTCACACCTTTAAACAAGGTGAGCAGGATTTTTGCAGCCTAGGACAGTCTGCATCACAGCCCAGTCTTTCTAAACCTCTATCTTCCCGGCTGGTTGGCAATCAAGAAGAACTCAAAGGAAATAGAATAAAGTTACTTAGGGCTTCCTAATTAAGGCTTTTAATACCAGAAATATTTTATAATCATTGTTTTAAAAAAGCAAGGGGCAATGGGAGACAAAAGTTAAAGCAGGACATTTCCACAAGTCTTCCACAACCAAAACTTGGATCAGCTCTAGACAGAAGCCTTGGCATATACTAATATTCTGATTTAATAGAATTTTACTACAAGGGCCTAAGATCAATTACTCTTATTGTAATGCATGAAAAAATTAGTCATATATAAATATTACTCACAAGCAACATTTGGGAATCAATGATTTGCTAGGAAAAACTAGAAAGGATATTTTCCAATGAATTTAGAACTTAAAGTTAAAAGTAAAATTAAGGCCAGACATGGTGGCTCGTGCCTGTAATCCCAGCACTTTGGGAGGCTGAGGCAGGTGGATCACGAGGTCAAGAGTTTGAGACCAAACTGATCAACATGGGGAAACCCCATCTCTACTAAAAATACAAAAATTAACTGGGCATGGTGACCCACGCCTGTAATCCCAGCTACTCCAGAGGCCAAGGCAGGAGAATCACTTGAACCCAGGAGGCAGAGGTTGCAGTGAGCAGAGGTGGTGCCACTGCACCCAGCCCACGTGACAGAGAGAGACTCCATCTCAAAAAATTTAAAAAAAGCAAAATTAATTTTTCTAAGTTCAGAGAGGTTAAACTCTTTATATTTATCATGGGTAGGGAACAAAGATAGTCTTTTATTTTCTATCTTTGATTCATTTGAAAAGCTAAATGTTTAGTAGTAGTGCAGCTGTCATTATAAATATATCTACCCAATAAGACCATGGAAAATTGCTGCTGCCACTGGGTAGGGTCTTCTAAAATGAAATGTAAAGAAAATCGAGGCTGGGCGTGGTGGCTCATGCCTGTAATCTCAGCACTTTGGGAGGCTGAGGCGGCTAGATCACGAGGTCAGGAGATGGAGACCATCCTGGCTAACACGGTGAAACCCCGTCTCTACTAAAAATACAAAAAAAATTAGCCGGGCGAGGTGGCGGGCGCCTGTAGTCCCAGCTACTCGGGAGGCTGAGGCAGGAGAATGGCGTGAACCTGAGAGGCAGAGCGCAGTGAGCCGAGATCACGCCACTGCACTCTAGCCTAGGCGACAGAGCGAGACTCCATCTCAAAAAAAAAAAAAAAAGGAAAATTAATTCTGACAAATATTGCTAATAAAACAATAGTAGCTCATCTTGATGCCACTGTGCTAGGATTTCATTGCTCCCCAGTCAGAGTAGGTAAGCGACCCCAGAGCAAGGACCTCTGTGAGTCAATTCTAGGAACAGAAGAATGCACAGTCACAAAATATATTGTGATATCTTAAATTTGTGAGTCTTTAAGAAACAAAAATAACCACAATAAAAAGTTTTCCTGTCAATGATTTCTCATAATCCTCTCAATAACACTATGTAGCAGAGATATCAATTATTTCACAGATGAGAAATAAAAAGCAGACTTGAATAACTTGTTCAAAGTTCCAAGACCTAATAAATAAAATTTTTAGAACTAAAACTCAATGCCTTCCAACATGAGGATGAAGAAATCTTTCGTTACAGTAAACTGCATTCATTTTGTCCGTATTCTTAAGTCCATTAGCAAGTGAACTGATCTGTCTTCTCCTTGCAATGTTTCATGGAATTCCTCTATTGTTCAAAACAAATGTATTAAAAAGTTGGTTAAAAACAAAATACAAAAAACCTGAAAGATTCTTCACCCGCCTTTGCTACATGTGGAAACCAAGGAGACAAAAACAGCCTCAGGCCTTATTTCTGCTACCAGTAGTTGATTATTGGTGTTTTACATCCTTGATGGCCATATTTGATTTTTTTAAGAGACAGAAAATAAACAAAAACTCTATGTGCTGTTTCCTCTGTTTCCAAGAACTGTGACTTTTGACTCTTATAAATCCACTCAAAGCTGAAGTCTGCAGAGTGGGTGTTTCAGGAATGTTCAAAATATAGCTTGAGATTTATAGGGCTGCAAACTTCTCTTGGCTTTTCTTGGTCCATCTTATTTGATAAAACTTAACTGGTAAACAAAGTGGCTGCACATCCTCTACAAAACATCCATTAGGTTATCTTGCTTTACACCAAACTAGAGTTTGTTTGCACAAAGAATTAATGAGAGGGGTTACTGAAGGACTTCAGTCTCTTCTTTTATTCCACCCAGACAAACTGTTTGCAATACCAGTTCTGATGAATGCAAATAAAAGTAATTGATATCCTAATGTATAACATGCTCTTACAGAGTCCAGCTCCAGTGTCAGAAAAGGATATTTCTTTCAAAAAGTCTTTTAAGGGCTTGATATTGTAGCAGCTGAAATTTCTATTCGTGTTTATTGAAACCATGGTGCTTCAACTAGAACTGAGCTAGAACTAGACATTGAAAAAGGTAATTTCCTTAAGTTGTATTTCAGCCTTGCTATTTAAAATAATGTGACGCTACGATGATCACTGCATATCTTTCATAATGAATGCCGTCATTGATATTCAAATTGGTTAGAATTAATATAATACATTTCTGTGTTTAGAAACACTTCAAGTTAAAGAAAAGCCTCTTTAAATCTAACGCTTCAATATATATTTTAAGAATTATCCTTGGACCAGAATATTGACTGATATTGTATTAAAATGGGGAATTGACATGAAAATCCTTTGTGCCATAAAGTGATTTGCTGGTTATCTAATGGTAAAGTCCTTAAAAGAGTTGGGGAATTTGAAGAGAGTTACATGTTTTTCTTCTACACACACACACACAAAAACAGCTGTTCCAAATTTCTGACCTTTTCTGTAATGAAAAAATGCCTGCTTAGCAGTATTTAAATACACACCCATCCTTAATATGTCCCAATGTAAAAGAGGCATTTTTAATAAGAAGTGAGAAAATGATTGTTTTGGAAAATAATTCCTGCTATCAAGACAGAATTTTGAAAACAGATGTTTGGCAATGTTTTCATCATTATGCAACTTTGTTACTGAAAACAATTTTGCTATGTCAATATAAAACACTAATCTACATACTTTGAAAATTAAATGTTATATATCTCATAGAAACATAAAATATGTTGAATTTGCTAATATCTTAGAAGTCTTGCATCTATGCTTATAATGAAATTGGCCCATAATTTTTTTTCTTATACTCTCTCTCTGATTTTGGTGAATTTGCAACCTTCTCTATTACTCAATTTCTGAAAGAGTACCCAAAATCAATGTTATCTATTTTCTGAAGGTTCGGTAAAACTGGTAAATAAACATATCTCATTTTGTGTCCATTTTGTGGGTAGCCTCTAGACTACCAACTAAGTGATTATGATGGTTTTAGATTAATTCATGGTTTGTTTCTAATTTCTTCTATCAGTTTTGGTAGTGTACACTTTTTTAGAAAGTTGGTCAGTTCACCCTGATATTGGTATAAAAGTCCCTTATGGAACTTGACATTGAGTTTTAATATCTCTGTTGTACATACAGTCATGTTGGGTTTTTTTTAACCAGTTTTGTCAGATAAATTTCTTTATTAAAACAAAAATAGGTTTTAACTGGGCACAGTGGCTCATGCCTGTAATTCTAGCACTTTGGGAGGCCAAGGTGGGAAGATTACTTGAGGCTAGGAGTTGGAGCCTGGGCAGCATAGCAAGACCCAGTCTCTACAAAAAAAAGAAAAAATATTAGCCAGGCATGTTGGGATGCCTGTAGTCTCAACTTCTCAGAAGGCTGAGACAGGAAGATTGCCTGAGCCCC
Source organism: Piliocolobus tephrosceles (assembly GCF_002776525.5). Lineage (NCBI taxonomy): Eukaryota > Metazoa > Chordata > Mammalia > Primates > Cercopithecidae > Piliocolobus > Piliocolobus tephrosceles. The sequence continues at coordinate 65,615,742 of NC_045436.1, forward strand.
AGAGTTCCAGGCTGTAGTGAGCTATGATGGTGCCCCTGCACTTCAGCCTGGGTGACAGAGGAAGGTCCTGTCTAAAAAAGAAAAACAAAGAAATAAATAATGAAATTGAAATAAAATGAAATGAAGTGAAATGAAAAAGAGATTTTACATCTACAAGATTTATGTTTCCTTGTCTTAGACTTAATTAATTTTTGTTCTATCTTGACAATTTCCCTCTGCCTACTATCTTGGAGTTTACTTTGCTTTTCTCCTTTTAAGTTTTGGTGCTGACCTTTAGAACATTAATTTTCAGTGTATCTTCTACACTATTATAATGAATTTAAGATAAAACTCATGTTTTAAACCTATTTTAATTGCCTTTCAAAAGTTTTGATATTTAGTATTTCATTGCTGTTTCATTCTTTCATTTTGATTTTGTCACAATGTAGTGATTTAAAGCACGGTATCTGGAATCAAATTATCTGGACTCTGAATCTTAGCTCCATCATTCATTAGATCTGCGATTTAGTTTCCTCATCAGCAAAATAATAACAATAGAAGTAGAACTCACCCCTAGGGTTTTATGAGGTATATGTAATGCACATATCAATGTACATGACCCATAGTAAACAACTATTGAAATTGGCTGCCATTATCCTCAATGTCATTCTTATAAACATCATCGTTATTAAATCCATGGAATATTTTGGAGAGTGTTGCTTTAAAATTCAAAACATATGAGTTGGGTGGTCTATTTTAAAATATTGTTATGTAATCTTATTTCCTGTGATCAGACAACATCATATGGGTTCATTGATATTTGTTAAGATGTGTTTTGTGGCCTGGTATGTGGCCAAATTTTCTAAAAGTTTCAAGAGTGTGTGAAAAACACTCTCTAACTTGTCTAATTCTTCGACAAAGTATTATATATACATTAGACCAGTATTAATTGTGTTATTCCATTTGTCTGTATATGAAACAAAAGTTGAATCCTTGATCTACCAATACATCACAGAGTGAGGTTGCAATCTTCTATGTAGATTTGTTTATTTTTTCTTGAACTTATTTCAATTTTGACTCAAGTGTTTGAGGATATGCTTTTAGTTACATACAGATTCAAGACTGCTACATCTTCTTGGAAAATAGCAGATTTATCATCATAAAATAACTTCAGTAAAATTTTTTGGTTTCAAATCAATTTGGCTTATATTAACATAGTATTTTTCTAATACATTTTTCCATTTACTTACTTTTAACCTTTCTCTGTCATTGTTTTGCTTTGCTTCCTACAAAAAAGTACATACATTTTTTAAAAACAATAAAAATCTCTGTATTTTGATCTTTGTTTAATCAGTTTGCATTTATTGAGATAGTTTTATATATTTGTATTCCTCTCTTCCATTTATGTTACATTTCGCTTTTTATTTTCGTCTTATTTACTAGCTTCTCATGAATTAATTGAATTACCTTTATTCTGTCTTTTCAATCATGAATGTTCTTTTAGTGAAGATCCTTATCTTTTTTGTTGTGCTTTTTTCTTAATTTTTGGACATATGTATTTAATTATCTACTAGATCATCCAAATGGAAATCTGTTGTAAATGAATGGAAACAAGGGTCATAAATTTAGGAGAGAGGCAAGTTTTTTAGGCCAGCATTTTTTGTTTAAACCAGTTTAACTTTAGACATTCACCAAATTGGACCATTTATTGTAATATTCAAAATATAACTTTTTGCCAAAATAAATTTATCAAAATTGGTTTCCAGAAATTTTCCAAATAATTTTTAACATGATTAAAATTTTCCTACATTTCTTTAAATTTCAAAGTATTTTGGCAAACTTAGTCAAAATACTACATCTTTGTTTAGAGACAGTAATTTACAAAAATTCATGGACCAGGGTAACCTAAATTGATGTTCATAAGCATTCCTTGCTCTCAGCCCTAATGTTTTACACCTTCCCTTTAAAATGTATAAATACCATGAAATTAAGTTGTGATTATCAAAGATATTTTGTATAAAAATTTATGAATTAAACATGTGTGACTTCTTCCCCTTTGTTCTCTCTTTCACTTTTGCAGCACCTAGATGCAGAATTTATGAAGTCCTAAGGATGGTGAGGCCATGAGATAGAAAGACCTTGATCCCTGACACTATGTAGCAGGAGCTGCCCACTGCCTAGGATCCCTGACCATCTTTAATATGAGCAAGAAATAAACTTGTATTGTGCTAAGCTATTGAAATTGTGAAGACTAGTTGTTATAGTAGCTAGCCTTAACTTAATACAATTCTGTATTTACTTTCAATTCACTCTGATGATCTATGTTCCTTTAACTAATCTATGTTCATTTAATTAATAGTGACTAATGATATAGTTGAATTAATATCTACCATGTTTTAATTATTTAATTACTAAATTTATTCTTTGTTTCTTTTTATTCTCCTCCTTTTCTGCCTTCTCTGGTTCAGCTGACTATATTACATGGTTCTATTAATCTTCCTCTCTTAGCTTATCAATTATATTTCTTTAAAAATATTTCTAGTAGTTGGCTTAGATTTTCAAGTAAACATTTTAAAGTAATCTAATTTCACCTTCAAATAACTCTATACTGCTTCATGGGTAATACAAGTACCTTATAATAGACTATTCCCTATTCCCATCCCATATGCATTGCTGTTACTCACTTCACTTACCTATACACTATAACTCCATACTTCGTTACAATTATTGCTCTCAAGAGTTGTCTTTTACTGCAATCAAAAATGAGAAAAGTAAAAGATTTAATTTTACTTCGATCCATTACTTCTCCAACACACTTCCTTTATTATGTAAACCCTAGTGATACAGACAGGAGGCAGAGAAATGCTGGGTAGAATAGAGTGGTCCTCGGCGAGGGCCACACCCTCAAGCCTTGACGTGCAGCTTAAAGTGAGAGCATGCATTCCTGTTTTCCAACCTAAAGGTTGCCTTTCCAAATCCACCCTGGCCTGCCCCAGCCCCCATCCTGTACCCATAAAAACCCCAGGCCCTACCAGCAGAGCAGCGTGGCAGAGAAGGAGAGAAGAGAATCAGCAGCTGGATATCAGAGAGAAGCAGCTTGGCTTCAGAGGGACAGCTTGATAGCAGGACACCCGAACTCCAGAGGAGGACCACCTTCCCACTCCACCCCCTTTCCAGTCCCCCTTCCCACTGAGAGCCATTTTCATTGGCAATAAAATCCTCTGCATTCACTACCCTCCAATTTGTTCATGTGACTTGTAACCTCATTCTTCCTGGACGTCAGACAGGACCTGGGTATGGTGCAAGAGGCTGTCACATTTACCCTCCACTGAGCTGTTGAACACTTAAGCATCCGCGGATGGCAAAGCAAAAAGAGCACACTGTAATACACACCCTGTGAGGCTCCAGGAGTCACAGGCAACCCCTAGACGCTGCTGTGGGCCACATGGAGTTCTGCTCCTGCCAGTTCCCCACAAGTGCTCATGCTGGCCGCTGCACCCAGTCATCTGCATGTTCCCCCTCCCATGGGGGTTAAGAGCTACAAACTGAGTAAATGAGCCACTCCCTTCACAAGTCCCGTGAAGGGGTCAAGGGAACAATCTCATTTCACTAGTTTCTGCACTGTATCACTTTTCTTCTTCCTAAAGAATTTCTTTTAACATTTATTTCAGGGCAGGCTCATTGGTGATCAGGTCCCTCGGTTTTTGTCTGGGAAAGTCTTTATTTCTCTTTTACTTCTGAAGAATAATTTCACTGGATATACAATTCTACATGGCGGTTGCTTTTCTTCAAAACTTTAAATATTTTCCTCCACTTTCTTTTTACGTGGTTTCTGATGAGAAAACCACTATAATTCTTATCCCTTCTTTATCTACAAATAAGATGTATTATTTTTCCTCTGGCTTCTTTCAAGATTTCTTTGTCTTTGCTTTTCTGTTGCTTGAATATAATATGCTTAGGTATACTTTCATGGTGTTTTTGTTGTTGTTTTTTTCATTTGTATGTTGTTTGTTTTTTTCTCTTTCTTGGTGTTTTCTGGGCTTTCTGGAACTGTGCTGCATGTCTGTGATTAATTTTGGAAAGTTCTCAGCCATTATTATGTCAAATATTTATTTTGCTGTTTTCCCTTTTCTCCTTCTGGTATTCCAATTATGCATAATTTATACTTATTACAGTTGTCCCACAGTCCTTGGGTATTCTGATTTTTTTCTCTTCTTTTCCTTCCTTCCTTCCCTTCCTCCTTCCTCCCTCCCTCCTTTCTTTCTTTCTTTTCATTCTTTCTTTTTCTTTCCTCTTTCTTTTTCTTTCTTTCTTTCTTTCTTTCTTTCTTCCTTCCTTCCTTCCTTCCTTTCTTCCTTCCTTCCTTTTTCTATCTTCTTTCTTTCTCCTTTCTCCCTTCCTTCCTTCCTTCTTTCCTTCCTTCCTTTCCTTCCTTCCTTCTTTCCTTCCTTCTTTCCTTCCTTCCTTTCCCTTTCAGTTTGGAAAGTTCTTGTTGACCTATATCTTCAGTCTCACTAGTTCTTTCCTCTGGCATGTCCACTCTACTGATAAACAGAGTCTTCATTTCTGTCTTTGATTTCTAGCACTTCTTTTATCTTTTTTTATTTTTTATTTTTGTTGTCTTTATCTCACATTACATTACCCATCTGTTCTTGCATGTTGCCTGTTCTTTCCATTAGGACCCTTAACATGTTGATCATCGTCATCCTAAGTTTCCTGTCTGATAATTCCAACATTTGTGTTATATCAAGGTCTGAGTCTGATTCTTACTTTCTCCCTTCAGATTGTGTTTTTTTCTTGACTTCTGGCATGCTTTATAATTTTTTTTATTTTTTATTTTTTTTTTATTTTATTTTATTTTTTTTTGAGACGGAGTCTGGCTCTGTCGCCCAGGCTGGAGTGCAGTGGCCGGATCTCAGCTCACTGCAAGCTCCCCCTCCCGGGTTCCCGCCATTCTCCTGCCTCAGCCTCCCGAGTAGCTGGGACTACAGGCGCCCGCCACCTCGCCCGGCTAGTTTTTTGTATTTTTAGTAGAGACGGGGTTTCACCATGTTAGCCAGGATGGTCTCGATCTCCTGACCTTGTGATCCACCCGTCTCGGCCTCCCAAAGTGCTGGGATTACAGGCTTGAGCCACCGCGCCCGGCCTTATAATTTTTTTTAAACCCAGACATGTTGTATTAATGTTTGCTGCAACTGTAGGTGCCACAGGACTCAAATTTCTCTAGTGTCCTTGTTTTTATCTTCACTGTTGACTTTGGGCTTCCTTAAGATTCCTCTTCAGAGACTGCATTTTACAGCTCTTTCCATTGTAATACACTGTTGTTATACTGAACCCCTGTTGGTGTGATGCTAAGATGTGGGGAAAGTCAGGCGTATATAATTTTATACATAACTCTGTGTGTTTAGTGGTCCTGTGTCTCTGGGCTATGATCTTCACAAGTGCTTCTTCAGCGGTATAATATGCCCCCTATGGGTGAGACCTGAAGGCTAGAGGTAACTAGATTGAGAACGCCCTTCCCCCAGCTCGGATATACTCTAGTCAACTTTCTTCTCCTCCAGGATAGGTCTTTGTTATGGAGAACTGTCTTGGAGTATCTAGCAAGAATTACTCTTTTGCTCCCCATGACAGAGCCACAAGAGAATCTTGGATCTTCACTGTGAGAATCCAGTGAAGTTCCTGGAGTAAAAGCTCATAAAAGCAAGAGGGCCCCATAAAATTGCAACCCCCACAAGTTTTTCACTCTCCTCTAGTTCACACTTAGCCTCCAGCGTTTCCTCAAAATTACCATTTAGTTGCTCTTACCAGATTATAATGCCAGCAGCTTCTGCTCCAGGTAAGCAGACCTCAGCTATGACTCTAGATTCACCTGTCTTTCTGAAATTCAGGGTGGAAATTTGCCTGTGTCTATTCTCTGATGGATTCGAGAAAAATCTTTGGTTCACAATTTGATTAGCTTTTTCTTATAAAGATAGGCATAACAACTTCCAAGCTCTTTATATGCTAAAGCTAAAACTGGAAGTCCTATTTTTAGTTTTTTATTCAATTGATAATTCTTCCTATGGCAAGGACTAACTCCTCTTATTCATTACCTATATGTCGGTCTCACATGTTTTTAATATGTCATGAAATAAAAATATATATAAGTCCTTCTCTCTTGATTTGAGACAAAATTGCCTACAGAAGTTAAACATTTGGGGATTTTCTTAAAAACAAAAGAATTTGGCACAGTGACTCACACCTATAATCTGAGCACTTTGGGAGGCCAAGGCAGGAAGATCACTTGAGGACAGGAGTTCAAGGCCAGCCTGGGCAACATGGCAAAATCTTGTTTCTAGAAAAAAATGGAAAAAAAATTAGCTGAGCATGGTGGCATGTGCCTGTAACCCCAGTTACTCAGAAGACTCATGTGGGAGGATCACTGAGATCACACCACTGCACTCCAGCCTGGGCAACAGACCGAGACACTCTCTGTTTCCAATCAAAAACAATAACGAAGGCTGTATCTCGAAAGTAAGAGTGACCAGAAACAAAGCACTTGGCCCTGCAAGCCACAAAAGAGGAATATTGTCCTTTTTAAAAATTATTTCTAAGTTTAAGATATTAACAGGCTGATTTATGAGAGCGCAAGTGGAAGCAAGGACAGGGATTGGGTTTCTTCAAGCATATTCCTTATGCCCTTATATGCTCCCAGTGCTGCATTGCCTGAGAGCTAGGAGTGTGTCCTCCAAATGTTTACAGCATGTCTCTGTAATACTTCATTATGTGCCAAGGCAGCCATCCTCTCCTGCAAAGTAGCAGTGTCTGGGAGCAAGTAATCATTTTGAAATAATAAAGGCTATTTATTTTATTGACATTTAAAGTGCATGAGAACATTTATGACCAAACTCATATATAATTCTAACCAAGAGTATGTGGCATTAATTATCAATACTGCTCCAGGGAAGGATATGTTTATAACATCATAAAGCAGATCTTTCTTTTAAGTCAAAGATGTTGGTATTTGGAGGGGAATTATTGTGACATTTAATTTGATCTGCTTTCTGGGGACATCTTTCTGCAATTGTCAATTTCTTTCTCTACAGTTTGCATTTTGTTAATATTTTATTAATAAAATTATGTTCTATACTATGCTGGTAGAAAGTTGTGTTTAACACTGTAAAGTATTACAATTTAGGCATTACTTGACAAGAATTGGCAGTCTGAATTAGATTTCATTTGAAAACAAATATGACATAGTAACCAAAAAAGAATATAACCTAGAATAGTCACTATTCCCTCAAATAAGACATGATGACCAAGTAAATAACTATGTGAGCTGGCATGCCTACAAAGCCAATATAATACTATACTACTACTAATAATAAAATGATATTTTCGGCCCTACACTGCAGTGAAAAATCACTGTCTTCTTATTTTCACAACAGGTTTTAACTGGATATTTTTGTTAAGAACCAGAGAATCTCTATAATGGTGGTACAGAATGAAGTGATCCCTAGAATCCTTTCCAGATTAAATATTCAATGGCCCTATATTTATAGATAAGGTGAGTAAGGAATCTACTGCGGAATGATCCACCCTAGAATTCTCAGTCCATAAAGTAAAATCAATTATTGAACTATAAATCTTAAGCATCAAAGCTTTGAAAGTTTAAAATGTAAAAAGGGGTTTTAAAGCATTACTTCACTTCGTTAAGATAAGCCCAGTAGAAAATGAATAGGAAGATGTTAGAATTGGCAAAGAGAAGGAGTTTTTCCTGTCATATTTTTTTTGAGTTCTTGTCCCAATGCTTCCATTTATTAATGATGTTTCCTAGACCAAGTCTCTGAATGTCCTGAAACTCAGAAAAAAACCTCCCCATTTCCTCATCTGTAAGTGGATATAACAATATCTCCATATAGGCAATGCTCAGACCCATCTCTTTTTCTTCCTCTCCTTTTAATCCAATGAATAAATATATTTTCCACATAATGTTTAAGAACTTGGTATAAAATTCCCCTTAGGGATTGTATTTATTTAGAAATGCTCAGATTTATAACTATTTTGTTTATCGTTCCAGGGAACACAGTCAAGATTAGCCATGATCCCAGATTCATGACTGTAGTTTAATAAGGGAAGCAACGCAGACACACATCCCATTTACAAAAAATGAGAGCTATAATGATTACAAAAGTGATGAGTAAATGAAAGGATCCGGAATTATTAATATGTCGATGGTTTGGAGGTCATCGGATGTTAATTAGAGAAGAAAAGGGATCCGATGAAACAGAGGGAAGCTGTTCTCTAGGGTTGACACGGAGAGTGAAGGGCAAGTGGAACACAACTCTTAACTTGGGCATACCCCACCCAGACAGGTGGCTAAGACCCTCATACTACCTAGTGATCACCCAGAATAGTCACACAGTTACTGCCTGAGTCTCCTCTGAGCCAGAAGTTATCTATGTTATGTGGGCTTTTTAATTTTTCTCACATCTCTCCATTCCATGAAAATGTACCTTTCCTATATTTGAGTACAGCAATATCCTCTTCTTCATTTTTGAACTAGACTAGGCTCATCTAAAATGATATTTACTAATATGAGTGTCTTTATCAAGTACAAATCTGTATTATCCAAAAACAAGCTATAATAAAAATTTTAATCAGCTTTCCCGGAGCTGTGCTAGAATCCAATAATCGGAAAAAAAATCAATTTGTAAACAAAAATGAAAATTTTAAATTGACAGTTTTCCTTTATAAATATGAACTAGCTTATACTTGAGAGATAAAGTAAAGATGGTAAAATAATTGCATATATATTTATTTTAAATATTAATTTAATCTAAAATTCTATTAGCATTTACTTATATTATGAAACGCTTAACTGGAAAATAATCTTACCTTTAGAGATAGCATATAATAATTTACATGAAAAATTCAAAATTCAAATCACAGATGGTATAAAACAATCAAATACAAAACAATTTTCTTTGAATTTCCACACTGCTTCAGAAACACAAATAGAGATTAATTTCTATGCTCAAACATCATGCTTGAAACTGTCTACAACTATTATCATGAAGCACCATTATCTCAAAGCATTACCTAAAAATGATATGCTTGAAAAACCATCTACAGCTATTTCTCATCCGAGAAAAACAAAGAGCACGTACTACATAAGGCAGCAAAATGTCTGAGGTTGAAATTGAAAAAAAGAGTACATGTGCATTTTTCTCTTTGACATTTTTTAAATATTAGAATGTTTATTCTTACTTTTAAAAGATAGATGCAAACCTCACTGAATTTAGTATTTTCATTGCAAACATCTAGCAGCTTTCAGTAAACTGTTAAACTATAACTCTTACTTACTCTTATATTGATAAGCAATCCCACACAGCAAGCAAACTCAAACAAGAAGTAGGAGACTCACAATGACCCCTAGGCAGTAAATATGTTTGCTCTCTAATGAACATTTGAAGACTTCTAGGTTGTTATAAATTCATATATGCCTTTTACATCCCAACTTTAGCAAATATGAGTCAGAAATATACAAGGATGTGACAAAAGGCACCTTCTGAAGCCACTGCTAAATCTAAGATCATCATCCTCTTGCCTTTGAAGGTTGGAAATGGGGAGACTCCATCACAAACACTTTTCTTCTGTGAGCTTAATCGATGCCACCTGTCCGTCTAATACATTTCAGGAAATGACAGCCCTGCTGGGTGGATACTAAGCCATTGTGACTTTATATTTCTGGCTGGAGAAGTTTTGTTTGGATTTTTTTATAGACCTGTTAACCCTTGCCAGATTTTACAGTCCTGCAGCACTGAATATAAACTATGGATTTTGAAATTGGGAGTGGAAAGTGTTGTTGGTGGGCTCACTGTGGATCAAAAGTCTTGCATTTATGTATTGCCTTTGAACCAGAAACTCTAGGTCTGGAAATATAAAGGAAATGAGTGAGAATAAATATATAATTATGTGGCTCTTCATTGCGGGATGATTTACAAAGGGAAATGTTGACCTAAATAATGTGTTTAAAAGTTACACTAAAGTAAAATGTTCTAAAATATAAGATGAATAGACTATTTTGCAGTCCCAATAAAAGTAATATTCTAAACATATTCATTCACATTGAAAATATTCATGCAATAGTTACATGAATAAGTGAGGTACAAAACGGTAGGTTAAGTGTGATCTCATTTCTATTGCAAAGAATATGTGTGTGTGTATATATATACATGTATATGTACAATGTCAATCCCCAGAGAGAACTAATATTATATATATATACACACCTATACATACATACACTAAACTAATAAAAGTAAAATTAAATTACATTTGACCCATTTAAATTAGTATAAATATATATGTTATATCATGAAAAAAATCAGATTTAGAGGAAAGAAAAATATGCACATATATGACTTTCTTGCTAAATTTCTGGGTGATCTTCGAGAAGTAATTACAGTTACCATATTTATAAAATAAAATTAGAGGAGTAGATGATATCTGAAAGACCCTTCAGTTCTAATATTCTATCAGCAACCAGAAAATCCTTAATTTGGCTTAGAGCCTTGACTTCCTTCAACCATGGAAGACCCCACACCAGTTTCAGCAATGGTGTACCAGTTCCCCTGGACAGGGGCTATGTCTTGCAAAAATATTTACTCTTTAAATAAGTCTTCTTCACATAATAGCAGCTCAATAAATACTTGGAAATAAATCATTCTCCTAGCTATATTCATAGTTTCCTGAGCTTAGGAAAACTGTCCCAAGATATTTTTTAAGTTTTATTGACTCATTACAAATAGTAATGACTAATCCAGTCTAAGATCCAGTAGTAATGTAAAAGCAAACTATAGCAAGACAGTAAGCTGTTGCCATGTTCTCTCCACATGAAAGAATGTGGCCTCCAAAAGCCACTGAACACCATAGTTCTTATGTTCTATTAAAGCTGTACATTTTTCAGATTGGCTCTATTTAATTCATGTTTTGGGTTTTGCCCTTTGTTTTTCAGAGGAACACAGAATTGTTTTGGTAGCTTAATCAGCAGAGGAACATAGAATTGTTTTGGTAGCTTCATCAGCTTCAGAAGAAGCCAGAATAAATGTGCTGGTTAAAATGTTCAGTCAGCACATCTGTCAGCATGTTTCAAGTGAAACACGAAAGACTATATAGCTGCAGTCATAGCTTTAGGAGCGAGCAAGCCAAATGGGTAGCTAGAGCACCCCAAGGTAGAAGAGCAATAGGCAAAAAGGAAACTCCACAGCAGATAACTTCCCAGCTGACCAGGAACAAGGCAAACTCGAAACGGTAAGGGAAGATTAGAAAATGAAGAGCCTTCCCGGCACTAAACCAATGTAAATCACATTCTTTATTATTCCTCTATGATTGTTTTTATTTAATTTGGGGTTGCTAAATGTAAAATATGGTTTTCATTAATCAAATTAATAAAAACTTTCAATTTTCTACTTACCATGTAGTGCTTAATACATTGAAAATGTGAAGTAAAACTTAAAATATTTATTTAACTAACATTATATTTACTTTCAAAAATAATTTCCAGGAAAGAGATCAGCTACTAAAATAAATGCAGCTATTTTAAGTAGAAAGATACATCCATAAGGAGAAAAAAATAATGTCTGTGAAGGCGTTGTAAACATTGTAAATGTTTTCCATGACTTTCAGTATAAGAACATGAGTTCAGCTCATGGATGCCTTTGATACATCACACTATTATCAAAATGGACTTTAGTTTGAAAACTTTCTGTGGCTTAAGCATAAACAGTTATGTAAGTCAAATCACAAACATCCAAAAATAATCTTAGCTATGTGTAGAGCCTCCAAATATTTTATGTGTGTAAGTACAAGATACAATTTTTTCTTTTGGTATGCTATTATTTATAAACTCATGTAAATATTTCTAATTGTGGGCCAGGCGCGGTGGCTCAAGCCTGTAATCCCAGCACTTTGGGAGGCCGAGATGGGCAGATCACGAGGTCAGGAGATCGAGACCATCCTGGCTAACCCGGTGAAACCCCGTCTCTACTAAAAAATACAAAAAACTAGCCAGGCGTGGTGGCGGGCGTCTGTAGTCCCAGCTACTCGGGAGGCTGAGGCAGGAGAATGGCGTAAACCTGGGAGGCGGAGCTTGCAGTGAGCGGAGATCGGGCCACTGCACTCCAGACTGGGTGACAGAGCAAGACTCCGTCTCAAAAAAAAAAAAATATTTATAATTGTGGCTATGAAAAAAGTACATAATAATGTCTAATAAATGTCTGCTTTTGAGAAATAAGCTAGGTCGGTTACATTACATTATACACATTTGTGTCTATTGTATGGCATACATAAGAATATAAAATATCAGGAAGTAAATGAACTTCCTAAGAAATCAACTTTAAAATATATTTGATCTAAGATGCATGCAATTGGAAGAATACTACTGATCCATCAATCTAGTTATAATGCTGCCTCTTCCATGAACATCTCAATTCACCATCTGGAAGTAATCTCTTCCTCCTCCAAGCTCCCTCAAAATTTTATTTTCATTTCCTCTCTCCATGTTCTCACTACCATGTTATGTATCACTGAGATTAATTTGGAAAAATCTATTTTTTGCTAGACTGTAAACTCCTTGAGGGAAAATGATGCAACTTGAAAATAGTTGTAAAAGAGGTCCATTCACACACATCCATTTCTCACTATCTCTTAATAATAAGTTTTTTGAATGAATTCATACATTTTTCTTCCTAGACTGCTCTAAGCCAGAGGAGTAATAAACTTTATAGCTTTCATTTGTTTTGATTTTCTCTCAGAATGAAATGCTTTGGAGATCCCAAATCCAGTAAAAGACTCCAAATAGAGCTGATAACAGGTATCCAATTTTCACTGAGTTATCTGGAGAGGGGCATCTCTACCTGGCCCCAAGCAGTGTCTTGCACTTCTCAGCCATCTCCATGTATGACTTGTCACTAGAGCACATTTTATCATCAAAAAGAAATTCCATTCCTGTGAAAAACCTGGAAGATACAGCCATGACCAGTCAACAAAAGGTGACAAGAAGTTTGGAGTAAAATGCAATGATAAAGTAGGGCCATGGTTTCCACCTTGGTTGAGGCTTGGTCTGCTGAAGAGTGGAGAGCCATATTGATACCCAAGTTAGATGTCAGTAGAGCACAGTAGAAAGAGAACTTACTGGACTAGGGGTGGAGCCTGGATCCTAGCTCTTATTTGCCACTTGGTAATTCTTGACTAAGGTAAGACCAATTAACATCACTTGGCCTTAGAGTATTCTAAGTCTTTTATTTTATAAATTGAAGATGTTAAACTCAATATTCTCTGATGTTCCTATAAACCTCTATGATCAGAAATCAAATATTTCTTAAGCCTCTTGGTAACTATTCAAATCTAAACAGTATTTTTAGGATTTTCTTAAGCATGGTGTCTGAGTCTGAAACACATGGTAATAAGAGCCATAGTAATAGTGATAATGATGATGATAATAAAATAGCTGTCATTTATTTATCTGCAAATATTCATAAGGGCCTAGCTTGTGTCAGGTGCTATTCTAGGCCATGAGGGCACAGGAGAGAAGGACACATACCTGAGTTTGTGGAGTTTACATTCTAGTTTAGGGAGACGGCATTTAACAAGTGTAATACAGTATGTCTAATTGTGATAAGGACTCAAAGAGAAACAGTACAAGGATTGGCAATGAAGAGTGCTGAAAGGCATTTCAGAGCATTCTTTAAAATACTTATTAAGGGCCATGCATTTTACAGGAATTCTCTCATTTCATCCTAACAATAATCTTATTTAAAAAATTATCTTATACCTACTGTACAGATGAAAGAAATAGGCTCAGAGACATCAACAAAACTGCCCAGGGTCACATAGATCGTAAGTAGTGAAACTCCAAAGCCCAAGTCCTAACCATTATGCGGTACTGCCTTCCACCAGATGATGTGGTACAAGTCTCTAACGATCTCATAAACCAATATAAACACACAGATTCTGTACACTCAGAACTCCTTTTCTTTCCTGCTGTGTTTATCACATAAAACCTATTGAAAGTGTTAACATTACTAGGAGGTAGCATCCTGATTAGGAGGTAGCATCCTGACACATTGGATTTTTTTCCTAAATCAGTGCATCTTGGGCAATGTTTGAAAAGCAGCACATAATAACCACAATTAAAAGACCAAAACTTAACAGAGAAAAATCATTACGAAGACTTCATGGCATGTTCCTCAATCTTCAACTCTACTAGGGTGGTGAAATACAGATGGACCCTAGGATACCAAAATCATCTTTGTGCATTAGTCCTATTCAAGGAAATACAAATCATATTTCAATGCAATAAAGTAATTAACACCAGAGACTGTAATAGAATCAAATTTCACATAGAGCAGGGAAACACAAGGGTAATGTAGTGAAATGGTTAAATGCATGGATTCAGTACTCTATATAAATAGATGTTCCAGTTTGCTCTGTTACTAACTCTACCTTCTTAAAAGCCTACTATCTTCTCTGAACCCTGATTTTCTTATCATTATGATAGTAATAATAATAGTATCAATCTTACATGTTTTTGTGAGAATTAAAAGAGTTAATGCATGTTAAAGGCTTGGCTCAGTACCAGCAAATAGGAAATGTACAATAAATGTTGGTTATTACTGTTATTATCATGAAGGGATGTGCCACCTTGAGCAAAAGGGATTTGAATACTCAGAGAAGTAAAAGGTCTGCCACTTAACAGGATACCTGATGTTATTTTTCCAAGAACCTATCTACACATGAGTGTTGAAGGAACCACTACTCCCCCTTCCCAAACTGCTGCCTCGGGAATATATTTAGAAACTAATTGTTAACAGTAGCAGCATATCCAAACAAAAAGGGCAATGACATAACTTTGACTCGTTTCTGTACATTTATATAAATAATTCAACTAATGAGTGTCTTACAAGAAGAAAGAATGAAGATGACGCCACTGGTATGTAAAAATATTCATATCAACTCAGCCCCTTTTGTTAACTCGCAATAGCTACCGATTATCTGATTATTCCTTCTCATCTGTGTTTGGATGACTTCAAGGCACTTCCCAGCAAGCAAACTCATAATATTAAAGCGATGTTCTTTCCCAATTTATACCAGATTTCATCCCGTCATATCAACAGTCCATAGAGCCAAAGAAAGGGCTTTCTTACACATGGTTTCCATGGTATTTATGCGTTTCTATCCTAAACAGACAGATGCATTAAGCAATGCATGTCAATCCCATTATGAGGCTGTGAAATGGGCAGAAGTTTTGTTACACACTCATGCAATCACACACATTGTGAACATCCTGTTTATTTGGCTCATCCTCTGATGATTGGCTGTGGTATATCAGCACATTACTGACAGCTGGGAATTTCTCCAGTGGAACATGCCTTTCCTATGACAAACATCCAACGAGCAATGGGAACATGTGTCTGCCCAATGTGTCCATACAAAGCAGCCCAGTTTCTCGAAATACAGAGTATATTGGGTGCTTGCATTTTCTCAGAATGCCACCGACAGGCCCCTGGTGACCTTTAGGGGCCATATGAGATAATACATTCTTAGACCCCATTTCCGGACTGCTTTGGGCAAGGTCAGGATGGCAAATGTCCCACTTCCACAATATCAGATGTTACGGTAATTCCTTTTAGCTAATGTGTAAGAGCAAAGGAATGCCTTCAAACCTCATCTAGGCCCTGTGGAATCTGTTGAAAATGCATGACAGCTGTGGGCTTTGGCAAGGTTGTCTGTGAATGTATGAGATTTGGAAACCATTCAAAGCTAGAAATAACTGTACAACTCATAACCCTTCACCACTGCGCTCTCTCTCTCTCTCTTCCCGCCCCCCCCCGCCCCCCCACCCCACCCCTCCGCCGCCCGTCATTCTCTCTCTTCCCATCACTCATTTCTCATGCACTGTATCTGGGTCACAATCTCATCCTTCTGACTCAAATGCATCATCACTGCTGGGAACTGTGGATAACATCCTCCACACAAAAAGATGGGAAAAGAAGAAAGAGGCAGGGGTGGCGTTGGGGGCAACAGAAGGATTTTAATAAGGCACAAGAACAGGAAATTGAGAAAGATCCTTTTTTTTTTTTTTTTTTCAGTATCCAACTGGGAGTTGAGAAGCAGCAGCAAACTCACACTTATTTAAAGGCCCATCTGCAGTTAGAATCATCCTCCGGTGCTCGAATGATGTGTAAAGGCATTTGTTTTCCTAAACCCAAATAATATTTTGAAAGGCTATGGCTATTTATACTTCACTTCTGAAACTTTTATGTGTATTTTATGCACCTCACTATTAACTCTCACAGCAAAAGAGTTTGTGAGTGACATTTTTGAGAAAAGTAGGATAATTAGGAAAAGGCACTAAGAGAAAAGAGGTCAGCTCAAAAGCCGGCTTTTTATTCAAATGACTAATACCCAACTACACTATTGATCCTGACCTCAGAATTCCTACTCTTGAAATTTTGACTTAAATATCATCTCAAGATTCAAAGACTCAGCAACCTGATTCATAAACAATGTGACATCCTGGTAATCACTGGCTTTTTTCCTGTAATTTCTGCTGCTTCTACGTAGATTTAACATACTACCTCTTGGCACAATCAAGTTGTTCCAGCAGTTTTTACTTTCTAGTTAACCCCAGGTTTTTCACATGGTGGCTGTGGGTCAATCATTGACCGTAATGACTTTTAGGCAGTCTAAACCAAGAGGCACATTATCCACAGTTTAGCCAAGATAACTCCCCAGGATGGAGCTTTACAACTAATGAATTATTTTGGCAGTTAATATTATCCCACTGATATCCTAAGATGAAACAAAAACACATAGATAACATTAGAACAACTAATTTAGAACATGGGAAACTATGTCAAGAAGGGGAAAAAAACTTCCTATACAGAATTTTGCTGCATGCTGTCATGAATTTCATCAGCTTGATGGATCTAATTGAGTGTTGAGAAGCAAAGGAAAAACAGGTCTGCCATCCATGCACTAACACTTACAGCATCTAATGCAAAGGAGAGATCCCCATAGAAATTCACAGAGAAGGCCACAGATGCTCCCTCAGGGGCATTCACTCTTACATTTAGATTATTTCTAATTAGCTATGTTATCTGGATTCCCAGGCCACAATGAATTAAAAACTGCACTGGAGGAAAACAGGGATCTAGGAGAGGGGAGCGTGCTGCTAACAGGCAGGGGCACAGCTGGTCAGCTCACAGCAAGAGAAAAGAGCAGCAGGATTGTCAGGGTATTTAGGAAAGAGGGCCCAGAACATTATAATATCACACAGAACAATAATGGATGTGTCTAATGTTGACCCTGGGTCAGCAGGGAGAAGATGCACTCTATATAAGAATCCAGGGAACTATACGATATGTTTTAGGTATATTTATGTCAAAATAATATAAAGTTATAAATTTTGGTACTTCAAAGGAGTTGATTTCCTTTATGTCTAAAATGAAAATATGTGAAATACTTCGTCTCCAAATAACAGATTTTATTAAATCACTGTATTTAAATACAGAAGACTTATACATAAAATTTAATATCAGTGTCTCCTATTTTTCTTATGCTCGGACTCCACAAGATACACATTGCATGCCATTGTCTTTAATTAAACACCTCCTAAATAACTTCATGAGTATCTTACCACAGCCAGGCATGGTGGCTCACATCTGTAATCCCAGCACTTTGGGAGGCCGAGGTGGACAGATCACTTGAGGTCAGGAGTTCGAGACCAGCCTGGCCAATATGGCGAAACCCCATCTCTACTAAAAATACAAAAAATCAGCTGGGTGTTGTGGCATGCGCCTGTAATTTCAGTTACTCAGAAGGCTGAGGCAGGAGAATTGTTTGAACCTGGGAGGTGGAGGTTGCAGTGAGCTGAGATCACCCCGTTACACTCCAGCCTGGGTGACTGAGTGAGAAAAAAAAAGAAAAGAAAATTCTATCACAAAAATAAATCTAAAAAATTGTGAAAGTATCACTCTATACACATACACACACACACACACACACACACACACACATCCACCACACCAACAACATGAACACTGAAGGAGTGTACCTTCAATGTCAGTTTCACAAAGGGAAGGGCAATGAATTAGTCAAGCAGAGTGAGGTGACGAGCATTTCACATGAAGCACATTCACAGGCAGACTCAGGAAGGAGGTAGAAATGCTTAGGAATTAGTTTGTCTAGATGAAAGGCCAGGTGCTTGTCCTCCTGTCTCATCATACCTACCCTCTTCTCAACTTCTCAGTGCACACTCTTCCTGGCACTGACATTCTCATGCCTTGTCATAACATCAAGGCAATATACTAACCTGGCCCTCATCCTGTAGCTATGACTCTACCTGCTACCTAGCTCCTTTTATAAATTCTACAATGGACACCTTGGGGATTGTCTACCAGCACCACATCCGCTCCTTCTGATAACTGCCCTTTACCTTATCGTTTTAGTTTCCTAAGGTTGCCACAGTAAATGACCACAAACTGGGTGATTTATTACAGCAGAAATTAATTCTCTCTCAGTTCTAGAGGCTGGAAGCCAGAAATCAAGGTGTCAGCAGGGCCATGCATCCTCTGAGCCTATAGAGGAAACTTTTTCCCTGCTTCTTGCAGCTTCTAATGTCCCCTGGCATTCCTTGGCTCCTGTCAGCATAACCCCAGGCTCTGCCTCCATCTTTGCATCACCTTCTCTTCTGCGTGTCTGTGTGTCCTCTCTTCTTATAAGGATGCCAGCCATTGGATTTAGCACCCACCAAAAACCCAGTATGACTCATCTCAAAGTTGTTAACTAATTGCATCAGCAAGACCCTATTTCCAATTAAAGTCACATTCTGAGATCCCAGGTAGACATAAATTTGTGGGGAACACTTCAGCCTATCACACCCATCCACATAGTTACCACCAAATCAACCACATTTTACAACACAGTTCTATACCTTGGCTATGCATAAATATTTCATCCATAGACTTCAGTGGAAACAAATTGATCTGCACTCAACAGCCATTCTTCTCCTCTTCTTCCCCAGTCTGGTAGATACCTATCTCCAAATCTAGCTGGTAAAAGATCCAGATACTTGCTTTTCCAAGCTCCTTGCAGTCAGAAGTGATCTGGCTTCATGGGACTCAGTCCAACAACTGAAACAAAAGAGGAAATTCAACAGAGACTTGATTTACCAGGAAGTTTAGAGGCCAACACTCACAATGACTCCAGTCAAAGCCCTGTGCCCCATTTTTAATTTTAATATTTTTCTGCTTTTCTTAAAGAAGATCCTAAAATTGTATTAGGTTCAGATCGCATTAACTCTGAAATGCAGTTATTTCTCTCCAAATAAAAAGAGAATGTCACACAAGGAGAGTTATTTTTCCTGCCTCTTTTCTGCTTCATATGCTACCATAAGGATATGGCTCTGATAACAACAGCATTAATGCTTCTACCCACACAGAATGCTAAAAGAATCCTAGATAATCTGCCCCTTGACATCATTTATCCCTGACCAACTCTAGAGCCCCTCCCTCTAGACTTCTTGTTATATAAGAAAAATATACAATAAGAGGTTATTCGTGTTTTCTGTTATGCAGCAAAAAGCATCCTAATGCTATTGGTATGTCTTGACCTAGGCAGGGACAATTAGTACCTCGTCCTGATTTTTGGACTCAAGAGCCAAAGAGTCATTCCAATGTGCCTCTGTTAACTGAAATCATAAGCTATAAAATTTTGGAAATTTTGGTTACCTGAGTTCTTGCCACATGGAAAAAACTCTTTAGAAAGAGATAAGAATGAGCTTGACATATGGAGAAAAGAAATATGGCTAAGAGACAGGGAAAGAAGCTTGATGCTGGGGTTTGGTTCCTGATACTATAAAAGATATTGACCTTTCTCCAATCATGGTTGTCCCATTCTTTCATAGCTTAGCCTTCCATTAAAATCTCCTCTTTTGCTTAAATCAATTCAAGTGGGATTTTGTTCACTCATAAGTTAGCCTAATTAATAAAGCTTCTTTTTCTTCTCCCAGATGTTACCATTCTCTAACTGTCCTTTTCTTCTTTTATTTTTCTTTGCCCTATTCCAAGAAGCCTGAATCCTATCCAATGACTTCAAATGTCCTTGTGATTAAAAGGAAGCTTTGCAGTCAGATACACCTGGGTCCACTTCCTGGCTCTGTTAGCAAGTAACCATCTCAAAGCCTTTTTTACATGATCTCAAAGAGAAAGACTGTGGTAACATCAACCTCACGTGGTTCTAAGGACTAAATGAACTGGTATGTGTAAAATATTCAGTAGGATCATTAACACACAGGAAACACCTATGAAGTGTATTGATTATCACCACAGAGGCAAATATTAGTATAATTTCTGAACCACAATGCAAAAATCATTCACTAATCCTAATTTCTGCCTTGCCCTCTAATCCTGTATCTCTTATTTCCTTCTGAGCTTTTCCATTAGTATTTACCAATTTCCTCTTAAACTAAACCGATTCTCACTCTTCTTCCTTCCCTCACTCCTCTCCCGCCCACACTGCAATTCACATTTGCCATTTGGTGGTGGGAGTTGTTAATTACCCCGTCACAGAGACGTAGAAAACTTATTCTTAAGTTTAAGAAAACAAGGATTATGAATTACAGTTATTTGTATTTTTGTACTTAGTTCAATATTTTTTAAAATAACGCTCTATAATCTTGAATCTATTGAGCATAGATGGTGGTGGAAAAAAACAAATATCTTTCGTACTCATAAAATACTACTTTTTTTCTATGAGGCGATATGACATATGGGCAAAGTATTATAGTATTTCTCACATTTTTCCAGGCATTACAAAAAAATGCAGTGTTTAGAGATTTCAGAATTATAGATCACTCCTAGACCAAGTAAAGTTTCCTTCAGAAAGTATTACCTTCGGGCCTGTGTAAGAATATCCTCCTTTGGGTCTCATGCTTTAGAGAGTGCCACACATTATGAACATACAAACCCAGATTTATAACAGAATACATGGATATATCGTCACCTGGGGTCCAGCAAGCAGAGCCCAACCTGCGGTTTTAAATGCAGGTTCTCATGTCAAACCTCCTTCAAGTCCCAAATAATCAACTCCTCGAACCTCTTGTCATTTGTCCCCAGAACAAAAGATGACTGCACGAGAATAGTATGAAATGGCATCAGGCCAGCTGCTGCTGACTTCAGAGATGATACTACTTTGTTGGGAAACATGTGAGCAGCAGAAGAGTTAGGTAAGAGAAAACACACATTAATTAACTTGTACAGTTCTTCTCAGTATGGGTGCAAAGGATTCTTGATAATGAAGCATCTTTCCCAGCTGTTGCTGAGCTGTTCTTCTCCGCAGGCTCCAGGTGTGGCATGTGGACACATTCATACTTTAGTAAATTAGCATGTTTGCAATAGGTGCACAGGGAAGCTGAGCAACATTCTGCAATATTAAACATCTAAAATTTTTAAGAGCTAATCAACACAGAATACCCAGATATGCTCAAAAATACACGTAGTAATCTTGGATACTTTGCCAACTTTTAGACAAATAAACACCACAGCCTTACACATTTTTTAAATTTTGAAATTACATAGCTATCAGGGTTTTTAGTTGAACTTGTAGCTTTTAAATATTTATGCAAATAGTATGTAGATTTCATTCATACTTCAATCCTAGGCCTCGCAGCCTTGCAAGTGTTAAGAGTAAGTCTATTTATTAAGATACTTTGTGGATTCAAGACAACTTTGAAACATAGGGACTAGTTGAAAGTTAGGACTGGCAATACTTAAGGAGGGACCACCAAAGAAGAGAAAGGTACAAAGCTGGAATGCCCAGGCTATACTAAAATATGGGGTCCAGGAGACCATGAAATGTGTCTGGTTTTTGTTTCGCTTGTTTTAATGGATCTTTGGAGGCTAGAATAGTGTCTGGCACATAGTAGACACTCAAAAACACTCACTGATTGAAGGAATTAATGAATGATAGCAGGAGTCAAATTTTTGACTAGAGCATACACTACAAAGAAGAACAGTGGGAAATAAGGCTTACGGGAGCAGATGATGGGCATCAGAAGAGAGTACAGATGACTTTTTATTAATTCATCAGTAAGTGGAGCAACATTTTGTGATAGATGTTGACAGGCATTATCTCCCCTCTATCTTCTCTTCAAGATGAGGTCAACTTTGTTCTGAGGCATAGAAATCTTCGTGGAAAGGGGTAAAGCGGTTACTGGAAAAAAAAGAAAGGAGAGAAAAGTTGTTTGAAGAATCTTCAGGAGACTTTTCAGATAAGTTTAGGTGCGCCTCTTGAGGTTTTATTTGCATAAGGGCTCAACACACTCCTGGTGAGAACAGCTAGAAACTCTTTAGAAATAATTGTGAGCTCCAGGACTGAGAAGTCTAGACAAAGGGGAGGGATAGAGGTCACCTCCTCACCTCTTGGGGAGTGTTTCCAGAAAACACAAGAAACTCATCTTCAGTCATGCTATGTTACAGAGCTGTGTCCTTGTCTAGAGAAAGTGGTCAACACAAGGATCACAAGGGAGCATAATATGGAGGGCAATATTGCCTGGATTCATTCACTGTTCCCTCTGATTCAGTCCTTGAGGGAAATTTGCTAAGTTTCTCATAATAGAAAAGCATTAAAAAGAAATAAAAGAGTAATTCAAATTAAAGAGTCAAAACATTAAAGGCAAAGGGAAAAAATAAGAGAAGTTTCTCTACAGAACCTATCAAAATATTGTAATGCAGCATAGAAGCCTGTTAGCGCAAAGCTCTTTAAAATTATGAGAACAGAAAAAGAGAGCAAATTACATTGAAAGATTCACTTCTCCCAAATAGTCTAAGTTAATTGTTCCAGTTTTAAAGTTTTCTCCTCAGCCAAGTTTCTGTAGAATTTCCACTTTTAGTTCATAAATATTTTTCTTACTAAAATTGAGGTTTCAGTATATGCCTCTTGACCTGGGTTTACATTTTATAGCCGAAAAAATATACGAAACCTTTAAGGAAATCATGGCCAAATTGTTGAATTTTAGTTGGTTTAGTTCAGAGGGCAAGAATCCATAGAGCTTTACGTTCTGTCTACCTGAAATAAAGAAAGACCCAAGTTTGCCTAAAACTTGGCCAAAATCCACCAATTTATCTGGGGCCAAAGTTTTCAGTTAATCTGGCACAAATATGGAGTTTTTAATGATATCTGACACCAGGTGATTTTTTTTAAACGATTTTAAGGCTAACATTCATAAGGCCATAGAAAACAAAAATTTTCCATTGCCCAAATATTCATTTAATAGTTAAGAATAGAAAATAAAGTTTCTTAGAGTAAGCTATCACACGATACAATTCTTTTATATTTTAAACTGGTGGTTTTTCCAAGGTAGGCAGATAATAATTTCATGCTTTCCTGTGGCTGAAGTCTCAGTTAAGACTTTGTCTGAAACATAAAATCAAAGTTCAAATATTCCTCTCCTAGTTAGTGATTCTTTCCACCCAAATTGCATAAGCCAAGGTCAACAAGAATAAAATGTATGAGTGAATGGAGATTTTGAAACAACAAATTATTTGTACTGTGGTTATGATTAAGATATAAAATAGGGAAGGAAAATTAAATTCTACCAACGTGCTTTATGAAAGCTGACAGTTTGTTAAAACCCAGAAACTAGAAATTCCAATTGGAACACAACTTTTCTTAGTTCTAAAGCATTAGTAAACTGTTAAGAAGGCTGACTTTCTCTAATGGGGAGAAAAGTAAAAGATAAACTTAAGCCAGGTTATCTTCCTCCCAAGGTATATTTGTTATATTTCCACTGGGGATTAAGTGAACAAATCTAGTGAGCTATTTCTACGTTCCCAATGCATCTACCACAGAAGACAGGAATTTTATCCTCTAAAGTTAATAACTTAGGTGAACCAACCAAGCACAAGAAAGATAGCTGAGGAATACCAGAACACAAAATAAATTATAATTAACATGCTAGATTTGTTTAAACATAAAGAAAGTCGTCAGCTAAATTTTAAAAACAAGTAGGTTTTGAGTAAGAGACCGATCTAATAACCCTTAGTAAATGCCTGTTATTGACAGACACTGAGTGAGGTTGTACACAGTTTGTGCTCTTTGAGGAAAAGATTGATGGAGAATACAGATATACACAGAAGGGGACAGCCAGTGAAATTCAGGAAGCAACAGAATAAGAGTATGTTCACAGTGCAGTGAGAGCATCTGAGAAAGCACCAGACTCGGCCTGGAATTGGGGAAGCTGGGGATGGGGACAGGGGAAGCCTGTTTGAAGGAAGATTGGACACTAGATACATAAAAGGAGCGGGGAGCTGTACTAGGCAGAGAAACTCTATGATCAACAAAAGCAACACGTTGTAAAGAGTAAAGTCTGTGGGTTAGGGATAGGAGAGGGATCAAGAAATAAACAGAAATACTTATGAAGAAACACTGGGAGGTAAGCATAGAGAGTTGAACTGTGGCTGGATGTGGCAGCATAGTGGGTTGAATGGTAGTCCCCCAAAAGATATGAATATATCCTAATTCCCAGAACTTCTGAATGTTAGCTATTTGGGGAAAGGATCTTTGTGGATGTAACTAAGTTAAAGATCTTGAGATTTAAAGATCATCCTTGATTGTCTGGGTGGACCTACATGCCATGACAGATGTCACAAGAGTAAAGCAGAAGGATATTTGACAGACAGGGAGGAGAAAACACGGAAGAGGAGGAGGCACTGCACAGATGGATGCAGAAACTGGAATTTTGCATCCACAAATTAAGTAATACTAATAGCTCCCAGAAACTGAAAGAGGAAAAAAAAAAATTCTTCCTTAGAGTCCACAGAGGGAGTATGGTATTACCAAGAACTTGATTTTGGACTTCTGTCCTCCAGAACTGTGAAAGAATAAGTTTCCATTTTCCACCGTATTAATAAACCAAGTTTGTGACAGTTTGTTATGGCAGTCCTGAAAATCTAGCACAGAGTATCTGGAGTTTCACATTGAATCCTGGCTTGCCCTGGGGAGCAATGGTTTTATTTTGTTTTGGAGCTGGGTTAAAAGTGAAATATAAGGCCAGGCATGGTGGCTCATGCCTGTAATCCCAGCACTTTGGAATGCCAAGGTGGGCGGATCACCAGAGGTCAGGAGTTCCTGGCCAACATGATGAAACCTCTTCTCTACTAAAAATACAAAAATTAGCTGGATGTGGTGGCAGGCGCCTGTAATCCCAGCTACTCAGGAGGCTGAGGCAGGAGAATCATTTGATCCTGGGAGGCGGAGGTTGCAGTGAGCAGAGATCGTGCCACTGCACTCCATCCAGCCTGGGCGACAGACAGAGTGAGACTCCATCTGAAAAGAAAAAGTGAAAGACAAGATTGATAGCCAGTTGGGGCAGAGATTATAGGAGAGTTAACCTGTTAACAGGTGCTGTGATCCGAACATTTGTCTCCTCAAAATTTATTTATTGAAATCCTAATCCCAAAGGCAGTGGAATTAGGATGTGGGAACTTTTGGTAGGTGATAAAGTCACAAGAGTGGAGCTCTCATGATTGGATTAGTGCTCTCAAAGAGACCTCCGAAAGCTAGCTAGCCCCATCCACCATGTGAGGGCACAACTAGGCACTGTCTATGAAGAATGCGCCTTCACCAGACACTAATCTGCCAGCACCTTGGTCTTGGACTTCCCAGCCTCCAGAACGGTAAAAATGAACGTTTGTTGTTTACAAGCCACCTAGTTTACTAGTACTTGTTATAGCAGCCTAAATGGATTAATGCAGTAAGAATTCAAGAAAGTGGTCATTTGTTGTCAAACATAGTTTTCAAAATCTTAAGACAATATCATTCTCATGTAGATGCATAGTCGAAGTTTTATTGAATTTGTTAAGAAAATCCACAAGGGCATTATTTTGCTGGTCATTATACTAAAACATACTGACCCATGTACACAGAGTCAGTGAAAGAAAAGAAGAAATCTGCAATGGGATTGCTAAATTAGAATAACAACAACAAAAACAGATTATTGTCTGACAGGGCCAGAGACATGAACTTTGAGGTGATCTTTGTTACTGGGCTGAAACCATTTGCATTACTACCAGAAAAATAAACACATGCACCCTCTTGGCTTTCTGCAAGTTAAGATCTGTGCTTACAAAGCTATAAAATGTTGTCATGGATACCAGTAAATAGCAAGTCAAGGAAAGTTACATTCTTAAGACAGAAGACCTTTAGGTGAGCTTGTTAGACAATGCCATCACTTAACAATGTAAGTCACAGTTATTTTTTCCTATACTTCCAAGTTTTGGATAATAACATTTTCTTATTATTTGTCACTTGCGTCAAAAGTAGAGGAAAAAGCATATATTTTAGAGACCCTGCTAAGATAGCATTTATAAGACTAATATCTATCTCATTGTTAAGAGAATTAAATAAGTTATTACCTGCAAAGCCCTTGGACGAGCACCTTCTTCAATATTCCCTGTCATTCTCTTACATTATCCTGATATAATTTGTTTGGAAAGTTTTCTAGGAGAATATATTTTTAGCAAAATACTTTCATATTCCTGTATTCAATAATATCTGAGTAACTACTATGTATATAATATTACATGGTAATTTTCTTCAAGGATTTTTATCTTATTGCTAAGACTTGAAACTGTTAAAGGTTTAACACATGAAATAATAAAAGAATAAAATACTCTACAATAAATGTTAACCACATTTAATTAAAGATCAAAATATATGATTCCCTTCTTATATAGCTCTGAAATGTACAGTTTCTCAGAGTATTTTGCACGTACTTAGGGAAGTTAATGAAACATGATTACGAAGCTAACAAGATACTAGATTCCATAGATAACCAGAAAGGAGAATTCTGATTTTTCTCCTTTTGAGAATATAGTAAGGACAAAATTAGCCCTCAAAACAGACTTAGTAACAAGATGAAATTCCTTGGAAATATGATACAAACAGAAGACTTTGTTGGCAGTTGATGAAAAAATGTGTTCATGATTTTTTTGTTAAATAAAACAGTTTGGTGCTTTTAAAAGGAGCTATTAAATATAATAGCAACTTCTATTTTAGTGGCTACACAGATGAAAACTTTATGCCAACTTATATAATTAAACTTTAATTTTAACATTGGAATTTGTCCAGTACTATACATACAATGTGACAGACATAAGAAACTTGTTTCCAGGATGATACTTCTTACCCATGAATTCAATGAAAGTACTTACATTTAGTTCCCATAGTATATGGTTCATGACTAGTATAGCATTTATGGTATTGTATTATAATTTTTCTCACTGTCTCCTGCAATAGAATGGTAGCTCTTCAAAGACAGGAACTATGTTGTTCTCATCACAAAATTTATAACATAGTGCCTGACCCACCCTAGATTCTCAAGTAATGCATTTTAAATTGTAAAGGAATGAAATAATTCCAATTAATAAATAAATGAAAGATTTGGAGGCATCTTCCCACAAAATGAGGTTAAAGTAGGTGTGCTAATACTGTATATATAATGATACCTCTTATGGTAACTTACTTCGTCCCATGACTGTGTAAAAGATCCTTCAAAAGAAAATATCATTCAGAGTTCATAATCCAAACAACTGATCATTTTCACAGATATCTTGATCTCATATCATACATATTTATTTACTATAAATGGAATATGTTATATATCACATAATACATATTAATATATTATAAAAATATGTTAGTTAAAAGAGTGACAGATTTTCTTAACTTATATTAACTACTGTGTAAGAATGAATTCTGGCTTTCAGGAGGTGATCTCTACACCCTTGGAACTTCTGCACGTAAGAGTGTATTTGTTATTCATAATGAACCCTCAAGCACACCTGAACAGTTTATGCCAATGAAGTAATTTATGGTGGAGCCCTTGGAACACATGGTGTCAACCCAACCTCCAGGGAGGGAGGAGAGCTGGAAACATGGCAATAAATTATTCCCACATAATGAAGCTCCCATGAAAACTTTAGATACTGAAGATCAAGTGAGGCTCCCTCCTGGGCAGCACTCGATGAGTATTGTCTCACATAGTAGCCTGGAGGAGGTAATGCCATCCAGGATTCCACCGGGAGACGACCAGAAACTTTGCCTCCCCGAATTTGCCCAGTGTGTCTCTTTCTTTGACCAGTTCTCATTTGCCTCCTTTCAACAGAAAACTAATCACAAATATAGCACTTTCTTGAGTTCTGTGAGTCATAATAGCAGGTTATCAAAACTGAGTATGGTTTTGGGAAATCTCTGAACTTGCAATTGCTGTCCAGAGGTGAGAGCAGTCTTGTGGGGACCGTTTCCTCTGATGTTGCGATTTGGCAAACTCCTTATATCTAGTTAGAGGAGAAAGTATTTATGTTTCATTTCTCTTTTGCACTTTTGTAGAGAAGAAAACTATCATAATGGGAGATCTAATGAAGCTCAAAAGCAAATAAGAGAAACAGGTGGATGAAGAAGGGGAGCCCAGAAGATAACAGACCATCAAGAAGTTTTAGAGTTAAGAAAAAGAAAAAGCGCTGCTCAATCTTGGCCATATTGTTTGAATATTCATCAAGATGTATGAGTAATAGAATATGGAGAAAAATGAGACACGTCCATAATTTGGTAAGCCTGAGAGCAGGAGGGTGAAGAGAGGGACACTAGAGAATTAGGAGTTATCTAGATCTAGTTAGTATCCTCATATCATCTAGGAGTCCACAGAGCTCAATGTGGAAGAATGAATGTGCCCACTCGAATAAAATATTCTTTTCATAACAAAATGAATGATTTGGATAAGTCATTCTTCCTGCCTCACAAAGTGAAGTGATGAACATCCTTAATAATCAAAGGTATTGCCACTGAAAATGGAAATCCTTTTACTGTCAGTCCTTCTTTTGAAGAGAAGGACCATATTCTTTTTTTTATTTTTATTTTTATTTTTTTCTGAGACGGAGTCTTGCACTGTTGCCAGGCTGGAGTGCAGTGATGCGATCTCAGCTCACTGAAACCTCTCCCACCCAGGTTCAAGAGATTCTCCTGCCTCAGCCTCCTGAGTAGCTGGGACTACAGGTGTGTGCTACCACGCCTGGCTATTTTTTTTTTTTTCTTTTGTAGATGGAGTCTTGCTCTGACACCAGGCTGGAGTACAGTGGTGCAATCTTGGCTCACTGTCACCTCCACCTCCCGGGTACCAGCGATTCTCCTGCCTCAGCTTCCTGAGTAGCTGGGACTACTCGGGAAGTGCATGAGTAGTGCATGTCACCATGCCCAGCTAACTTTTGTAGTTTTCGTAGAGAAGGGGTTTCACCATGTTGGCCAGGATGGTCTTGATCTTTTGACCTCATTATCCATCCTCCTTAGCCTCCCAAAGTGCTGGGATTACAGGTGTGAGCCACCACGCCCAGCCAAGAAGGACCATTTTCTAAACATTGTTTTATATCATATTATCTATCTTGTTTGAGTTTCCTGCATTTTTTCTCTATGAGTGATTTAAAAGACACCAAACAAACCCACAGTTCAAGGGCACATGAGAATGTAACGTTCATATGTGCTTGAAGAACAACCATGCAGGGACTGTCAATCAGGGCTCCAAACTAAGATATTTAAAGAGTAGGCAACAGTCAGGATGAGTAAGTCAAATTTTAGAGACTACAGAATTCAAGGAAAAGTCAGGAATGTGGGGAATCTTAACCAATCAAGAATTTAGGGAGGGACTTGGGGAGTCAATTAATCAGGCAGGTCAAAGCAGAACTATACAGCTACTGGGATATGTAGGAGGGTCATGTATGCTTATCGCCATTTTATAAGGTGACTGTCCTATTCAATAAAACTGTCTTAGAATTTGGGAAAATTTTGCACCTATTCTCCTTTTTTCTAAGGACAGAGTGCCTCTGTAACAATGTATGTCTACACAAACATGACTACAGGGATTTATGGAGGGTTTAGAAAGTGTTACACTAAACAAAGTCTAGGATGAAACGTGAAAGCCACTGGCTGTTTTTTATTCAAAGTGGAGCCCTAAGGAATGGTATAGCACAATACAAAATTTTGTTATTTCATCAGGAAAAATTCAAATCCCTTAATATAGGATCAGCATACAATAGAAGCTCAAATGAGAGACTCCTTATGACAGAATGAAGGGAAAACAGGTAATTCAAATTAAAACAATGAAAGGAGACAATAAAATTTAAGGAAATTTAAATCTGCTAACTATATAAAAAATATATGATTTTTGAATACGCTGTTCCCTCTACAAAGAATGCAGTTCTCCAACACCTTTGCCTCTTGGTCCGATTAATTCATCCACCAAATGTCAGCTCCAGTGCCTTCGTTTTCCAAGAAGAAGCCTTATTTTGTCCCTAGTGAGTTTCCTTTATTTATATTCTCATACAACTCCGCTCTTTCTTTTATCTCTTATATTTCAATTTTCAACTCCATAAGCATCTATATAAGACCTTTCTCCACCACAAGACCGTAGGTACTATATCTATCTATATTCACTTTTTTAACCCTATCACCTAGAATATACCTTTTTCTCTTGCTAGCAGTTCAAACATATGGCTTGAGTGCATAAATGGATGAATAAACGAATGTCATCACTGACAGAAGTCATTAGTATACTTTTAACTCCAATTAAAATAAGCAGAATACAATGTGTTTGTCCATAAAGATCAGATTAACACATAGAAAAAAATCTGAGGGAAATGAAGGACAAATACAGAATACTACTGAAATTTCCCCTTTAAAAAAATTAAAAATAATAATAATAATTGAAACTGGTGACTTCCCCTTCTTTCAGCAATGTCTCCTCTAAACCCAGTTACTGAAATCAGACCACATAATGAAGTAAAACTGTACAGTAATTTATCTGTGCCCATGGAGGATGCTTTTGAAAACAGTCTTAGTCATGTTCCCATTACATTCAGCAGCGTTATTCCCTTCTGGAGCTCCCAGTTGTAATTGTGATGAGGGGAGTTGGAGAAGAACTTGGTGAAAATGATTATAAAGCAGGGAAACCGATACCATGATGAAAGCTTAAAGGAATCAGGATTATTTCATTCCCAGAAAAAAGCTGGTAGATTAAATAATGCAATCATATGGGTGATGAGCGGCTGTTCCACATTCCCAACAAACGTAGGTAAGGGAAGAAGGACTCGAGCTCAGCATCAAGAAATCCTCCTCCAGGTCAACATACCCTCCATCGTACCGACAGGTGTAGCAGGTAACCTCCCACTTTCAATGCTCAGCCTCTTCTATCTCTTTCCTCATGGCTCTCCTTACAAGTTCTTCTTGTAAAAAAATGTCTATGACTACAAAAGTTTGTGAAAACTCCCATGCCACCACTCATCCTCTACGCAATTATTTTAATCCATTGTCTCTGAAATATTTTTAAAGCATGTGATTAAGAAGCCTCAAAAGGGTGTCAGATTTCCTTAATGTCTTAAGTCAAAAACAAAAACATATCAGTGGGGATGAAACACATATATAATTTTCCATAATATTGGTATACATACTCAGGAAGACAGGATTTTTAAGGGAATACAAGCCTGGTTGTGTTGTTGTGTATTGGCTCAAATCTAAATTCCTCTTCAAGGCTTTTTAAGCTCGTCGTCAGTAGCAGTCCTCACTGGAAGCAGGTGAGTGAAGACGGTAAGGATTAGGTTGCAACATTCCTTTCAGATTTAGAATAATATGTCCTTGAAATAACATTGGGTCATCAGTTTTTATTGAGCTGCATCAGCTCACCAACTTATTGCATAAACTTTCTTCCCAGCCCTGGGCTTCTTTTCCCTTTGCTGATACTGGCAAGTATCAATATGAGTATGGAAAAGTTGAAAGTGAAGGGGGATAGATGGTATTCAGATCATCCTATCTGACTTCAGTATTCGTAGCCACTGATAATCCCAATTAGGAAACAAACCAAATGACTGTTTTCCTTTACTGACTCACCACTCCAAACTGCCCCTAAAAATTAGTGATTTCAGGCCTTATTCACAAAAGAGTGCTTAATATGTTATGTTCAATTTGAGGTCGTGGGATCCATTACAAGTTTTTCCTCTACATCTTTGTCAAGTTGCGTAGACAGTGATAAGGTATCTTGGTATCACTGTCCACTTCGAGCATACAAATGGTGATGTCTTTTCCCAGGAAAGCACACCCATTTACTCAACAAATCCAGTGATGCAATGATGAACAAGACCCAAGTTCAATGAATTTTTTACAGGTTCCTATTTTCTATTCTCATTGGCTCAATGAAAACAGTGACAAATATTATAAAAAGTCACATATATTTTTCAACAAAATAATTGAAAAGATTCCCAGTTCTAACTTTGGTCACAAATTCTATTTAGGTACCCTGACCATTTCTTCCCCCATATTACCTGACCAAATTAAGGGAGGAAACAAATCTAGCAGAAATGTGTCTGGTGGAAGTCAATTACTAAAAAGTGTTCCCTAAATGGGAAAAAAAAAAGTCTTTAACAAGTTTCTTATATAGAAAGAGAAAAGACTACTAAAACGATGCTATTTTGCTAGTGAGCTTTCTGGCTCTTACAATTTACCTACACCTACAAGAGTGTTTTTCTTATTAAGTATTACTAATCTGATAATCAGAAATAAAATTACTGTTAATTTAAAACTCATTATAAA
Organism: Piliocolobus tephrosceles; assembly: GCF_002776525.5. Lineage (NCBI taxonomy): Eukaryota > Metazoa > Chordata > Mammalia > Primates > Cercopithecidae > Piliocolobus > Piliocolobus tephrosceles. The sequence continues at coordinate 65,648,397 of NC_045436.1, forward strand.
TCTTAAAGCCTAGTATAACAATTTATACAAAGTCCAATAGCTTATATTACACGAACTCAGGTAAATTTATTTTCACATCAATAAATAAACAACAAATAAAACAATAAAACTAGCAGATGGTCAAAACCTTAACTTTTATCTAGAAAATTTAGAAATGAAACTTTTTTAGCAGGCTCACAACTCTTCATTAGGACAACGAGCTAGAGGCATGCTCTCAAAAGCCTAAGAATGATTCATGCTTTGAACTGCAGTTGTGTGTGTGCTTGTATTTGATATGCGTGTGTGTTTTCTATGAAGAACATAGGTTTTATTCATTCACACATGAGTACAATTAATTTTTGGAAATGTATAACAGTATCTATCTTGGCACTGAAAAATTAGAATCCAAAGGGAAAAATGTGAACAAACAATTAAGAAGGAATTATAATAAGACCCGATTTACAACCTTAAGTGCACTATTCAAATATTCTAATAAGCCACATACTTCCTTTGTATGATTTCATTTTCATCATGTAGAACTAAAGAAAAGTTACCAATAACAAAAGCACCTACCATCACTCACATGAAAATAGACAATGGAAAAAAATAATCTAAGTGACTTTGGAGCTCAGTACTAACAAAAATGTTATTTCACGTGACTACTTTTTTTTAGTATTTTCCTCCAGAATCAATTAATATAAGGCTATCATGGTGTTTCGTCTTTGAGGCTGCATTTATAGGCCAGATTTGGGGGGAAGGGGGAAATGACTAGGTCAGAGTCCAACTAGAAAGAATTTGTGCTATGCTTCCAAGTTTCTAATTGTATAAATATTCATGTTTCCAAACTGGATGTAATAATTAAAGTAGTGTGTCCTACTTCAAGAAAACCCATATTTCATATTGGACATTACCCATGGTATATAGAATAGAAGCGCATTTCTGTGCTTTGCTACACATGCTTTTCATTTAGTGTCTGAAAATGATAGCCAAGTGATAGGCAACCAACAAAAGCAAGTTGGTAGGAAAAGACCTTGGAAGTCTAATATCATTTTTAGTAAGTATTTTTACCAAAACAGATTAAACTTAAACAGGTCAGGGATCTCTCCTCAAAGCCACATAGGAAAGTTTCATTTGAGTGTGTGATAATCAAATCAAAGTCACCCCTTATCCATGAGACAGGGTATTAAATGTAGAAAAATGCAACTGCCTCTTGGGCTAAATTCAATCCACTTTCCTATTGTGACAGGTCTAAAAGGAATCCCACAAATAAATGGCTATGATTCAGTAATATCTTGTTGGTTCTCTATATTTTTCCTCATTATTATTATTGTCGCCCCAGTCTGCCCCCTTCTACATCCACAGTAAAATTATACAAGTGGGAGACATCATGTCACCTCATATGTCTGAATAAAATAAAGTTAAAACTGCAGAATTAGGGAGCTGAAATGGAGGAAATGGGACTATTTTCCCAAGCAAGATAGCTTTCTCTTATTCTATTTAAATCTATCAAATGCCCAAAAAAGGTGCTGGACACATCCTACATTGTCACTAATCCTCCTTGTCACTAATAAGCTTGTGATATAAATAGCAGAGACAGCATCAAAAACCAGGTCTCTCAGACTTCAAAGCCCATGTTTTTTCCACCAGACTAAATTTCCTTTCTTCAGGGCCCACATTGGAACTCCAAAAGGGTACAGGGTTGCAATGTTCAGCTAACTTGAGTAAGCAAAACAGCTTTGCACAGTCCACAGAGCCAAAAGTAGAAGACAATTTCTTGCACATTTTGAAGCATATAAAGTTCTGTTGTCCTAAATACAAATACAATTCAATGACTTTATGGAATAGGTTTGTCCCTTCACACAGATAATAGAAGATTTAAAGATCATATGGAAAGATTGCCTGTGGCTGCAGTTATGTACATAAAAGAAAAGCAGAAATTTTAAATGTGGAGAGGACAGAGTGGGTACACAAGCAGCCCCAGGTGAGGCCTTGCTTCAGGCATCCATCTCAAATGGCAACCTAAGACTAAAGAAGGATACAGTGTCACCTTTACCCACGCAAAGACCTAAAGAATGTCAGCTGAAAGTGAAAAATGCCAGTGTTATGCTACCCCTTCTCAAAATCAGGTGTGTCCATAAGGTCAGATCCACCTTTATTTTAATATGAACCATAGGTAGCCCTGTTTATGTTTCTGTCCCCCCAGAGCACGAAGATTTCTCCCTGTGCTCGAGGTGGGCCACTTAACACTGAATTTACCTAGCTTAATAGACCAAATGAATGATTCTTGCATTTTAACAAGTCCTCGTAAGAGACAAAGAGTTTTGGCCGGGCGCGGTGGCTCAAGCCTGTAATCCCAGCACTTTGGGAGGCTGAGACGGGCGGATCACGAGGTCAGGAGATCGAGACCATCCTGGCTAACACGGTGAAACCCCGTCTCTACTAAAAAATACAAAAAACTAGCCGGGCGAGGTGGCGGGCGCTCGTAGTCCCAGCTACTCGGGAGGCTGAGGCAGGAGAATGGCGTAAACCCGGGAGGCGGAGCTTGCAGTGAGCTGAGATCCGGCCACTGCACTCCAGTATGGGCGACAAAGCGAGACTCTGTCTCAAAAGAAAAAAAAAAAAAAGAGAGAGAGACAAAGAGTTTTTATATCTCTTATTGAGCAAAACTCAGTTACTATTATTTCCTTAACACAAGAACATTATTGCAATTTTTGCTAAAACAATTATTTGCAAAAGAAATTAATACTAAAGGCAACCCTTCAGTTTGGTTTATGACAATCTAGGAAAATGAGTATATTTTAATACCACTCTCATAAAGTGGATTGTAAATACAGCAAATTAGCCTGATGTGATTATTGAAACTTATTAATGAAATTCTTCAGGAACTAGGTCTTGATGATAATAACATACAAAATAATCCTAAAAATGAAGTTATTCTTGGGTTATTTTATCATGCCTTTACAAATTAGACACAGTCTTTAATAACAACATGTATGTTCTGAGGATTTGCCACACAAATACAGACACTATTATCATATAAACACATAATGAGAGATATTTGGAGCTGTACTGGACAAGAATCTGTTGTCAATGTTTATAACCGACGATACAGACCAGTAAAGGTCTGGCCACGAATTTGTCCCAGCTACTCACAGTATTGGCCTCATAGATAGAAAATATCCCTACAAGAATAAGCCAAACACCAAAAGATGGCATATATTTAAAATTCCATAATATAATATGGCTGTGCGAATATTTTTGTTGGACATTATTACATAAATATTTTCAATATTTATGAATTCAAATTTCTCTCAAGAAATTTTTTTAAGATTAAAAAGTTCTCAAATGACTATGAAAACTAACATAATTGCTGCTGCTTCCAATTTCAACAGCCAGATTCACAAACTTCATCTGATTTTCAACCACTAATTTCCTAGGCTTAAAGAAAAAGTCCTTATAATAGCTAAGGTCTCCAATAAAGCCACTCTTTAGAGGTCTAGTTAGATAATTACTCCAAGCTCATTAAGAAATGCCCCCTTCCCAACACATATCTGCAGCACACCTCTGTTGTCTGCACAACCTGGCCTCCCGTCATCTCCATGTGAGTGTTTCTAACCCCATGTGTCTTTTGGGTCTCCTCCATTCATAGAGGGACACAAGTGGAAACGTTTTGATGTATGTTAATTGATGTTTGTCCAAACATTATGAAGTAATAATCCACAAAAGCCACAGAAGCTTTTACAAGGCAAAGTGAAGGGAACAATCAAAGTTTTGGGTGGATTATTACAAGTCCACACCCGGGCAAAGCAGACTTATAGCATTTCATCCTTCCACAATGATACTGTAAATGGAGCAAAGAAATGTTTGTCCTCTTATAATCCCCTCTATTATGTGGTCTTGTATGCCGTCTCACGCAATTGGTGCAGTTTTACACTGCAAACTTGCCATGGGGTGGGGCATGGTACAGGGCTGTCGGCTGGATCCACACCATAAACCGAGGGAACTTGAGGGTCTGGCACGTCCCTGTTAAGTGAATCTCTGAAGTAGAAGGAAAAGACTCACAAATCCAAAGGAACAAAAAGGTTTAAAAAGCTGAAGTGAAAGTGAGCCAAACACACTCTCAGGCAAAACCAGGAACCACTCTAAGTTGTTGCTCAGTGGAACACTCCAACCTTTGCTTCTGTTTGGCAAAAATAAAAATAAAGAGGCCCCATATATATATAAAATGGTATCCTAAGCCTCTCCTTCAAACTACAAAAAATAAGTTTTAGTTGCCTATAAATGAGGAATGAGCAGATTATAATCATGAGCAAAATTGGTATAAATTGCTATGTAATCATTTCAGTTGCAGTTTATTTGAACACGAAGAAAGGACATAAACTGACTCACTCTTATTGTGGTTCCTTGTTTATATAAAACAAGATCTTAAAGCATTAGCAACTTTCTATGTTCACTTAATTTCTTGGAATTATGTAAATATAAAAATATCAGAGTGTCGTGTGTGTGTCTGTGTGTGTGTTGCATGTGCCCCTTTTGCCTGGCAGAAAGCCAACGTTACCATTCATTGTCATGATACAAAGCTAACAGTCATGCCTGATTTGAGACAGACAATAGGGAGTCAACATGTTAATAACATGGTAAATATCGTTGATATAGGAAGTATTTAATCTGCCCTCCTGCCACAACATTGAAAAAAAATGTGTAGAGACATTTTTCAAAGGTTGTTTAGAAATTACCTATGCTACGTTATAGAGGATTGGAGTTTATGAAAATAAATTCAGCACTATGTATACTGAAAATAGAAAATAACTATCTGTTAAATTATTGAATAGACATCAGGAAGACACAATTGTGTGTGCGTGTGTGTGTGTGTGTGTGTTGTCTATTCAGTTAAATCCAAAATAGCTAAAGTGGAGGAAATTTTAGGAAAACGTTTCCAGTGTAAGAATGAATGAGAAGGATCAACGTGTATGTTATCAACAGTCTTCATCTCTGTTAATTTTTTTAAAAAACTCAAAAAGGAGATTTTAATTTGCCACTGATTGGCAAAGGGATTAGTGGTTCTTGGGTCCAGGGTTCATCCAGTGACTGCGGAAGACGTCATGGGGTCGTGTTGCTTTGCCAGAGACTATGGTGTGAACATTTTTCCTTTAAAAGGATGTGAGTAGGGCAGTCAATGAAATGAATCTATAAAGACATTATCAAGAAAAAGTTTGAAGAAACAATGACAGAAATGTTTACTCATAAATTTGGGGATGGAATGACCAACTTTCCAGGAAATGCATTGTTTCTGGGAAGGAGCAGTTTTCTACCCAGATAGACACTTGATAATTTGGAGGAGGAGAAGGATGGTCCTAACAATTGAAACACACATGAAGTGAACTGCATCCAAATGTCACCTAGAAAGACACTCACATATAAAAGGGGAGTAGTCAATAAGCCCTTCTCTTCACCAAACCAGCAGTCCTGTGTGGAAGGCAGCCTGATCCCGAAAGCCACGCAGTATAATTGATAGGGAAACTGGCCCAGCCTGGCAAATGTTACCACAACCACTACTGGTTTGTTTGGTAAAGGCTGAGCATTTTTTCTAATATTTATTTTTGAAGTCAGAAACTTCCTTGGCTGTGGAGCCTACCCAGCTTTACCATTAATTTTATACCTGAGCAAGAGTTAAGGGAGGATGTGGGGGAGATGAAAGCATTGTTACAAAAGAAAAGGGAGTTCTCATTGCCTTAAGTTCAAATTCTAGCATAGCATATAAAGCTGGTCTATCATCACTTCTCTCCATTCTTGCACATACATTCTGTGCTTTACACACATCAGAAGTCAATTTATTCCTCCAGTGTACCATGTGCATTTCATAAGTCCATGCATTTGCACATACGGTTCACCTCTGCCTCAACTGCCCTTCGCTCCTTTTCCAGCTGGTGAATTCCTGTTCATCTCTCAAAGCACCAAATCAAATGTTACTTCCTTTTTCTATTGTTTCACCATTTTCCAGGCATTTTTTTTTTTTTTTTTTTTTTTTTTTTTTTTATGAGATGCAGTCTTGTTCTTGCTGCCCAAGTTGGAGTGTAATGGTGCGATCTCAGTTCACTGCAACCTGTGCCTTCTGGGTTTAAGTGATTCTCCTACATCAGCCTCCCAAGTAGATGGAACTACAGGCATGTGCCAGCACGTCAAGCTAATTTTTGCATTTTTAGTAGAGATGGGGTTTCACCATGTTGGCCAAGCTGTTCTGGAACTCCTGACCTCAGGTGATCCACTGCCTTGGCCTCCGAAAGTGCTGGGATTACAGGCTTGAGCCACCATGCCCCATCTCCAGGTACTTTTAACATTCTTTTAGCATTGCACTTTTTACCTACACCACACAGTTATTTATTGGGTACATTCATCTCTGAGACACAGAGTACCTGAAGACCAGGACTTTTTCTTATTTATCTTTATGTTGCTAGTATAGTGCCTAGCATATAACAAGGGATCAATAAGTATTGGTTTTATAAGAGAAAAAGAAGGTGCAGTTTAGAGAGTTCAGAAAAAATATTTATAATAAAAATTATTAATAGAGAAAGGATTTCATACATACTTGAACATCTACCAAATACTCCTGTCTCTTAATAGAACATGTCTAAGTTTGTCAACAAAGGAAGGAGTATATTTGTTTTAAAAAGCTGGAATTGCAAAGGCACAGTTTTTAAAAAGAGAGAGAAAGAAAAAAGGCAAGAGCGTCATATCACTGTACAGGAGGATACTCCTTCCTCCACGTAAGAGTGTTGACCAAAGGATCCCTAAAGACAGACTTTGTCATCAGAAGAAGGACATAAAGGTTAAATGTGAGGGGAAAAAGTGGGAAAGTCTCACGATGAGGTTGGGAGTGACTGCAGAAACAACCCCATAAGACTTCTAAGAGAAAACAGAAGGTACATCAACAGAGAAAGGCAAGGATGAGACTGAATCAAAACAAACACCTGTGTCATAGCATGATTTTCACGGCCACAATATAGAATAGGAGTTAACAATATTGACACTGAAGTCTGAACCTCTAGATTTAAGTTCCACCTCCCTCATTCAGCAAGTATGTGAACTTAGGAAAATTACTTATCCTCTGTATTACTTACATTTTAAAAATGGGGACAATGATAGCATTTACCTCATTGATTGCTAAGAGGATAAAGAGGAAGAGTTTTTAAGGATTTAGAAAACTGCCTGTCAAAAGGCATCTTGAGAATCTTCCTCCTGGTGGACTCGTCCTGGCAAAGTGTGTGCTGTGCATGTTGCAGCATCATAGTCTTAGGAGCTTAAGATGAAGATTCACAACTACAGAGTAGCTCCTCCTTTAAACAAACCAACCAGGACGTGACACCCAGCAAATCCATCTGAACATATACTGATCTTCTTTTGCGTGGAAAACTTAGAAAAAGTAAGTGAAGCCGCAGGGACAGTTTGATCCCCACACTATGGAACAAAGGAAATCAAACTTTTCAGTAGACCTGGACAGGGAATATCACAGGTGATGGTACTCCCATGGCTCTGCCATTCTTAAATTGATACCACAAAATCAGCAGTCAAGTATACAGGACAGACATAGGCTTTGAAGCAAAACAGACCTTGATTTAAATCCAGCCTCTAACAGTTACTATAAGAGTGAACCTCAGATAGTCCTGAGCCTTGTAAGAGATACCATTCCTAGGAATCTGACCTTTGATTCACCCAGTCCCACAACAAGCACTCAAAAATATGCTGAGGTTATTTCGTACCAGTGACTTGAAGATGGTCACATAGATTAAAAAAAAAAAAAAAAAAAAAGCTCATCTGGCAGAATCAGAATCATCACACTGTGTAGCATGCATTGAGTGCACCTGTACCTCCATCTGGGAGTCAGCTAAACTGCCTCCTACTTTGTGTAATTGGTACCATAAGCTTCCACATCCTTTGTGATTAAAGAAACTTCACATCCTTTAACTTATGTCTTTGGTGCCTCTCCATCAATCATTTCACTATTCTGTGATTGCACTATGTGACAAGCCCACACTATCTATATGACCCTAGAAAAAATTACTTAAACTTCTGAGTCCCAGTCCCTCATCTGCAGTACATGGTATGTAACAGCAGTTTAACAAATGATAGAAATGATTAAAACATGATTTTTCAACCATCTCTCAACTGCAACATCTTTTATCTTTGTTTATACTCTTTCTTACTTCATACACTTAATCATTCACCAAATCACATCAATTCAAGATATTTATTCTATGAGCCTTCTTTTTCATATCCACAAGTTTAGAAAACACTATATACTCTACCCCTCACCTTCTTGGAAATTTACAAAACATGTTGCTATTTAAAGACTAATAATTCCTAAAGAAAATAAACGAGAATTTATTTAACTCAATATCTGCCAAATGATTGCCTCTAGAACTGTTTTTTGGCTCCCTCATAGTACATCTCTTCGTAACTTTCAAAATTGATGTTCCATGGGACACAATTAGAAAAAACTAGGTGCACATACTGAAGACAAAACTGCCTAGTCGGAAACTCAATAGTCTTTGCCTCAACCCTCTAATCTGAGCAAAACCTCCATTATTGCATCATCTTATCAATTTTCCTTCATAAAATCTCTGCTAAGCTTATTTATTAATTCTTTTCTGAATAGGTTCTGTAATTTCTACATTCAACTTTTTCTGCCCAGCCCCTCACCCTTTGCCCGCCCCCCGCAGCCAATCTGGAATGCTAATGCCCCTCTTCTCACCCACTCAAATCCTATCTGTCCCCTGAGACTCAGCTAAACCTAACCTCCCTTAATCATTGAGGTCTGAAGGGCCTTCTTTAACTGTACCTGTAGAACAGTTAATTTGACTTTTAAATATTTCTTTTGTTATTTAAAATATGAGCGTTTTGATATATTTTTATCTCTTTAACTAGATTAACTCCTCAATCACATCTTCATATCTTCATTTACCTTATAGCATCTAACACAGTACCAAACACATAACATTAACTCAAAAACTATCTGTGGGTTTGCTTTAAGGAAAATTGTCTTCTCTCTAATAATGTAAATAGGTATGAAGGAGTTTTGCTACTGCACGGAACCATCCATATACTTTTAGCACTCTGTGGTGGCTATAGTAAGTTAGATAACACAAATATTCAAAAGCCAGACTGAAAAGCTTTGAAAAGAAATTAAGTTATTCTGAAAAGTTACTTCCATTACAAACTAAGAGCAAAACATAAGCCATGAAAAATTTGACCTAAGAAAAGATTCAGGATAATTAAGGCAGTTTTTAACTTAGCTCTACAATAATAAATAATGATCCCAAATATTGATGTTTAGTGAGGATAGTAACAATATATTTCTAAATAATTTTATTTAAATTTGATTAATTTTTATCTTGATTTAGGTCTAAAACAAAGTAGTCAAAATTTACAGTCTTTATATTTATACTATAATTGTCATTTTAAAAATCTGCCTGTATTTTTTTTTACAAAAGAAATCTGCAGTATTTCTTTTTCACAAGAAATACTGCCTACTACCAGTGTCCCTCTTGTTATTCTCACCAAACATGGCAAAATTCTAGGATTTTAGATCTATGTAGGAATTCTAACCAATGATCTTAGCCCAAGCTATTTAGTCACCCAGATGAAAACAGTTCTGTAGTTCTGTGTCTGCTTTCTCACTCCGATGCATGGGGGAAATTCCTACAAACCTAGGGCAAGCCCAGTTAGCATACTGTTTTTATCTCGTTGTGTCTTTATAAAAGGAGTAATTCTAAAAGTAGATATTCCATGTGTGGAAAAGTATGGTGAGCTCACAATGAAAATGAAATTTATTACTATTCAGAGATTTGGGAGAAAAGTCAAACATAAAAGAGACAGCACTTTGGGAGGCCGAGACGGGCGGATCACAAGGTCAGGAGATCGAGACCATCCTGGCTAACATGGTGAAACCCCATCTCTACTAAAAAATACAAAACACTAGCCGGGTGAGGTGGCGGGTGCCTGTAGTCCCAGCTGCTTGGGAGGCTGAGGCAGGAGAATGGCGTGAACCTGGGAGGCGGAGCTTGCAGTGAGCTGAGATCCTGCCACTGCACTCCAGCCTGGGCGACAGAGCGAGACTCCGTCTCAAAAAAAAAAAAAAAAAAAAGAGACAGAATAAAGTGGCAAGTCACTGCAGATTAAAGGTCAGTATTCTTATAGAAAACATTGAACAGTGCAGTTTTGTATGAAATTAACAGGGTTTCTGTTCTGATTTTGATTAATTTTAACCTAGAAACAGGAAGTTTCTGCTGTTATTTTAGCTAATATTTTTCAAATGTGTTGCCTCATCATGTAACTATTTAAAATGTTTCACTGAAAATTAATACAATAAAAGTAAGAAAGCAAAATTCATTCAGAACTTCATTAACAAAGAAAGATTGCAAATGGTCTTTCTTCCAGAAGAAAAAAGGTTGAATACGGTCCCTAATGGAACAAAAAATTGTACAGAAATCTACACGTGGTGCTTGAATATAATGCATATGACATATTACATAAAACAATTTTCATATACATTTGGGATGATTCATTCACAGAATAAACTTGTATTGGATATATTCTTTATGAAATCTGCTTGTTGTAGAACACATGGTCTTGAACATGGTAGAGGACCTTGGTTTAACAGCAGTTGTGGCCAAAAGAGAAAGCAGAGAATCCTACAAAATAATGCACACATATATTAAATATTTTGTTCTAACGCAAAACATATAAATGTATACTCATTTACATATCTTTTAATGTTGGGTCAAAGTATTTTTTAATTTAAAATAAGATAAAGGAATCCATCCTTTATCTTTCTAGCATGAACCATACTCAAAATGCAATGTTTAAGATTTCCATTTGCACTGTTTAAAGAGAAGACTTAAATATATTTGAGAAGCAATCCAAGTATATAGCTTTCCTAGATGTTTATAATTTCTTACAATATTTTACAGTTTGTCTTGGTCTCAACTAATTCGACAGCAATTCTGTTAGTGTCTGTCTTTAATGAGTCTTCAAAGCAACACTTTTTTTGTTTGTTTTGCACTTATATCCCATTAATTTCTCTAATTAAATTACATAATTTCAAAAGAAAATACATCTGGACTAAGTCTTTCTCTAAAGATACTGTCAAAATTGACCTTAGTCTTATAGAATGGCATTATCAGGCAAAAAATAAGATTTTTGTCCATGTCTACCCAGCCCTTATATAGATAGAAAATCTCTCTCACATCTCACATTTCTTCCTTCTATAACTATAACATTTCTGGCACACTGGTGAATGTTTAGTAAATAGCTGTTGACTGAAGGAGGGAATACAAGTGATTATCTAATCTTTACTACACATGCATGAAGCTGTGTATTGCTAATCCTTTTAGTAGGCAGCATGGTATAATAAAAATATCATGGATATTGTGGTCAAACAGACCATAGTGAAGATGCCAGTGTTTGTGACTTCTGGCAAATTATGTAACCTCTCAAAGTCTTGATCTTTCACCTATATCATGGAATGGAGCCAATAATATCAACCTCAAGGAGTTACTATGAAGATTAAATAACGTAATATATTGAAACAGTGCCCAGATGGGTTCTCTGGGAAGCAAACTCTGAAATGGAGTTAGAATGCGGAGGGTTTATCAGAGAGTGCTCTTAGGATCAGCACCAGTGAAAGGTTAAGGAAGGAAACAGGATTAGTCAGAAGGAAAATTGAGCTTTGATGCAAGCCTGATGACAACCATAACTGACCCCATAGGGAGCTTCAGAACTAAAATGGGCCATCAGAATTTTCCCCTTAGGCCAAAATGGCAAACCTTTCATATTTATTTCTTGGTCAGTCACTGGATCTGGGCCACACTCCAAAGCTTTTGACCTTCAGGCAAGGTGGCTCATGTAGCTGAGAAAATTCCTGTGAACAGCTCTTCCAGTGGCTGGGCAACAAACCTTAGTTGATGGGGATCTGGGCATCCAATCTCCATATGCATCACACAGGGCGTGGCAAATGATATCAGAAAAGCAAAGTTCCCTTACCTCCTTGCCTTGCCAGCATCAGTCCCCTCCCACACTAGCCAGAGTACCCACTTGTTTTGGGTCTTTTCCCAAGACACTAACTATATCCCCATACCCTCCTTCTCTTCTGGGAGAAGTTTCTACCTCTTGGCCTTTTAGCATTGGAAGCACCACACCCAGGCAATTTACTATTTTCCCTATCTCAGCTAAACATGCACTTTCTCCCTTTGCCTTCAGCAGCTATTGAAAGCACTTATATCTTTTCTTGGATGTAAGGTTAGTTACTTTACAAGTGTATTTCTTTTACATATTTGTTCATCCACATGATCTTAATTTCTCTACTTGCATACTTTTAAGGGTCCTGGAGAAGAGTATTGCATCTAACACTTTATAGCATTTAAAAATTTTGATGTATGCACCAAGAGGCAGGCACTGTCACTTCAGCCCTCAACAAACATCCAATACATACTTTTTGAAGACCTAGGAAACTTCCGTAACTCCCATAGCAGCAGCTTCTAACCAGAGTTCACATTGCAGCAGTTTAGAAAACTGGAGAATAACTTGAGCCCTTCTGAACTAAAAATTTTTCTGATAAGTAAATTGTGGAGTTCTGTGGGCTCAGAATGTATCAGTGATTTTAAAAGCCAAGCAGAGATTCTGGTTAAGGGTGGCGAGGGCCTGTTGCCACCTCAGATCTGGGTCAGCTGGTCACCTCATAGATGAAACCCCTTGCCCTGGACCTCCTCCCCTTCTATGCATGGTACTTTCTCTAATGTCCTCACCCTAACCTATAATCTCCTTTATTGACTTAATTTTGGAGGTTCCGAGGGGTACTCGTTTTGCAATCAAAAATTAACTAAAGGAATGAAATGAGGATCATGAAAACATTCAGAATAATCAGAGGATAGAAATATTTCTGAAAATTTGCCTCATTCTCCTAAAATTGAGATTATGCTATCCTTAGCTTTGTGGCAAAATAAAAATAAAAACCCAATCAAAGTAATCAACGACTATACTATTTCTGAAAATAATCCAGCATGCAGCCATGAAAGGGATAGTTTGAGTCTTTCCACTGATAGTAATGACATGATATCATCCTCCTGTAGAATGGCCACTTTGGTGGGGGAAGGAGAGTTCTGTTTTGTGTTATTTACAGCCAGTGTGCTGTTAGGACCAAGTTAGGTGTTTTCAACAATGCAGTTAAGCACTGAATTTCATCCTGGTTCTCACTGTGTGTGTGTGTGTGCGTTCCCCACAGTAGCTGCTGTTAAAACATCTGAAAATCCCTGGAGGAGGAATAGGAGAAATAAAAAAGAGGAAGAGGGAAAGGAAGATGTTTGGAAAGAGAAAGGGAAAGGGAGAGGAAGAGGAAGGAAGATGGAGGAGAGAAGGATGGTGTGGAGAGGAAAGGAAGAGAAGGAAAACAGTCTCAGAGAAAACCAGAAATGGAATGGAAACTTTAAAGGTGGCCAAACCCTGGAGAAGTTGTCTGCATGTGCACATACCTGTTCGTGTGTGCATGCTGCTGTTCATGTTCCTCAGCTGTACTATAGAGAGCAAGAAGTATGTAGGGAGAATGAACATGTAATGAATTCTCATGGGTTCTCTTTATGTGCCATGCATTTTATGTACCACAAACTCTTGGCACTTACCCTCTGCACACACAACAGCCTGGTGAAATAAACATTATTGTTATCTCCAGTTTACAAGTGAGGAAACTGGGACTCAGATGGGTAAGTAACTTGCCCAAGGTCATAGAAGCAGCAGATGGTGAGTTAGGATACAACAAATCCAGTTCTTTTTGGCTCAAAAATCTTTGCTCCCAATAGAAGAATGCTTAGTTTTCATTACAGATTTCATAATCTGTTTTATCAATCATTGTGTTTTATATTCTTGGCCATGAAATGGAGTATGTGGCAGCAAAAGTTAGTCATTTGGAGCTGTTACTGGATTAAGTCCTTGACACAATGACAGCTGCACCCAGGACAGTACCGTTGTAGAATACTGTTTCTCCTCTTAGATATTGAATGTGTTGTGGTTGGTTATGTCTGAGGATATTAGGAGTGTAATAGAAAGGGACAGTCAAGCCTCTCATTTAAAAAAGTATTAAGAGCTCTTAACATGAGATCTATGCTCATAACAGATTTTATTTTATTTTATTTTTTAAGAAGGATTCTTGCTCTGTCACCAGGTTGGAGTGCAGTGGCACAATCTCAGCTCGACTCACTACAAACTCCACCCCGTGGGTTCAAGGGATTCTCCTGCCTCAATCTCCCAAGTAGCTGGGATTCCAGGCGCCTGCCACCACAACCAGCTAATTTTTGCATTTTTAATAGAGACAGGGTTTCTCCATGTTGTCAGGCTGGTATCGAACTCCTGATCTGAAATGAGCCAACCGCCTCAGCCTCCCAAACTGTTGGGATTACAGGCATGAGTCTCCATGCCCAGCCCATAACAGATTTTAAGTATACAAAATTTTATCTATAGGCACAATGTTGTAAAGTAGATTGCTAGAACTTATTCATCTTGCATAAGCGAAATTACATACCAACTGATTAGTAACTCCCCATTTTTCCCTCCCCCCATTCTCTGACAACCCTGATTCTATTATTTGCTTCTATGAGTTTGACTGTTTTAAATACCCCATATACATTGAATCATGTAATATTTGTCCTTCTGTGATTGGTTTATTTCACTGAATATAATTTCCTCAAGCTTTATCTATGTTGTTGCATAGTGAAGGATTTCTTTCTTTTTAAGGCTAAATAATATTCCTTTGTATGTGTATACTACAACTTTTTAATTTGTTTATGTGTTAATGGAACTTGAGAATATCTCTACATCTTGACTATTGCAAAAAGTACTGAAATTAACATGAAAGTACTAATGTTTCTTCAAGATCCTGAATTCAATTCCTTTGGATAAATACCCAGAAGAGAGATTGTTGGATCACAGAGTTGTTCTATTAATAATTTTTAAGGAACCCCCATATTGTTTTCCATAGTGGCCATACCATTTTGTATTCCCATAATAATGTGCAGTTTCTCCAAATTATCACCAACATTTGTTGTCTTTTGGGATTTTTTCAATAAACAAACAAGAGAACCTAACAAATATAAGGAGATACCACATTGTGGTTTTGATTTGAATTTTCCTGTGCATGAAACACTCTCCAGGATAGCTCACATGTTAGCTTATAAAATAAGTCTTAACAAATTTAAGAAGACTGAATTCATACTGATTGTCTTCTCTGACTACAATAGAATAAAACTAGAAATCAAGAAAAGAATGAAAACTAAAAAATTTAAAAATATGTGAAAATTAAACACACACCCCTGAGCAACCAATGCTTAAAAGAAATTAAAAGAGAAATTGGAAAACATCTAGAGACAAAACATACACACACACACGCACACACACACACACACAACATACCAAACTTATGGGATTCAGAAAAAGCAATACTAAGAGGAAAGTTTATAGCAATAAACACCTACATTAACAAAAAAGTTCTCAAATAAAGAACCTAACATTATACCTCCAGGAACTAGGAAAAGAGGGTCAAACTCAACCCACAGTTAGAAGAAGGAAGAAAGGAAAGACAATTATAGCAAAAAAAATTTTTTTAATACAAAATAAATAAACAAGTTTTAAAATCAACAAAACTTGACTTTTTTGATAAAAAAATGAAAAACCTTCAGCTTATAAAATAAGTCTTAACAAATTTAAGAAGACTCAAATCATACTGATTATATTCTCTAATATAAACCTTTATATTAGACTTATAAAGTAATATTAGAAATAAAAAATGAATCATTGCAACTGATTTCATAGAAATAAGATTATAAAGGACTATTGTGAACAATTACATGCCAACAAACTGGATAACAAGAAATGGATAAACTCCTAGAAACACACAACTTACCAAGACTAAATCATGAAGAAATAGAAAATCTGAAAAGATCTGTAACTAGTAAGGAGATTGAATTAGTCATTAAAAACCTCCCATTAAAAAAAAAAAAAAAAAGCCCAAGACCAGATGACATCCTTGGTAAATTCTACCAAATACACAAAGAATTAATTACAATCCTTAAAACTCTTCCAAAAAAAATTAAAGAGGAAAGAATACCTCCAAATTCATTTTACAAGGTCAGCATTACCTTGATACTAAAGCCAGAAAAAGACACCACAAAAAAAGAATACAGGCCAATCTCTCTAATGAAAAATAGAAACAGGAAATATGCAAAAGAAAACTGTTGACAAAAAGAATAAAATACCTAAAAATATAGCTAACTAGGGAGGTGACAATCTCTCCTCCTTGTAGAGATCTTCAAACCACTATAAACCACTGCTCAAACAAATCAGAGATAACAAAAATAAATGGAAAAACAATCCATGCTTTTTAATAAGAATCAATGTCATGAAAATGGCCATACTGCCCAAAGCAATTTATAGATTCAATGCTGTCCCCCATTAAACTAACATTGACATTTTTCACAGAACTAGAGAAAACTATTTTAAAATTGATATGGAACCAAAAAAGAGCCTGAATAGCCAAGGCATTCCTAAGCAAAAAGAACAAAGCTGGAGGCATCATGCTACCTGACTTCAAACCATACTGCAGAGTTACAGTAATCAAAACAGCAAGGTACTGGTACAAAAACAGACACATAGACAAATGGAACAGAATAGAGAATCCAAAAATAAGACTGCACACCTACAATTATTTTGATCTTCGACAAACCTGACAAAAAGAAGCAATGGGGAAAGGATTCCATATTCAATAAATGGTGTTGTGATAACTGGCTAGCCATATCCAGAAGACTGAAACTGGACCCCTTCCTTACACCATATGTAAAAATTCACTCAAGATGTATTAAAGAGACTTAAATGTAAAAACAAAAACTATAAAAACCCTGGAAGACAACCTAGGCAATATCACTCAGGACATAGACACAGGCAAAAATTTCATGATGAAGACATCAAAAGCAATTGCAACAAAAGCAAAAATTGACAAGTGGGATCTAATTAAACTAAAGGGCTTCTGCACAAAATGAATTATCAACAGAGTAAAGAGACAACCTAAAAAATGGGAGAAAATTTTTGCAAGCTATACATCCAACAAAGGTCTAATATCTAGCATCTATAAAGGACTTAAATTTAAAAGAAAAAAAATCAAACCCATAAAAAACTGGGCAAAGGACACAAACATATACTTTTCAAAAGAAGGCATAAATGTGGCCAACAATCATATGAAAAAAATGCTCAATATCACTGATCATTAGAGAAATGCAAATCAAAATCACAATGAGATACCATCTCAACCAGTTATAATGATTATCATTAAAAAGGCAAAAAATAACAGATACTGGCAAGGTTGTGGAGAAAAAGGAACACTTATACACTGTTGGTGTATTAGTTCAACCACTGGGGAAGACAGTGTAATGATTCCTCAAAGTCCTAAAGACAGAAATATCATTCGACCCAGCAATCCCATTACTGGGGTCCATGGCTGGGAGACCTGAAGACAGACCTCATCAGAGGACTCTTTGTAGACATTCTGTAGCACTGGCCCAGAACCGGGTAGCCCCGCTGGGTGGCTAGACCCAAAAGACTAATAATAATCACTGCAGTCTGGCTTGCAGGAAGCTGCATCTCTAGGGGAAGGGGAAGTGCACCACATCAAGGGATCACCCCATGAGACAAAAAAAATCTGAACAGCTGTCCTTGAGTTCCAGATTTTCCCACTGAAATAGTCTACCCAAATGAGAAGGAATCAAAAACTAATTCTGGTAATATGACAAAACAACGTTCTATAATACCCCCAAAAGACCATACTAGCTTCCCAAAAATGGCTTCAAAACAAGAAGAAATCTCTGAATTGCCAGATAAGGAATTCAGAGGTTGATTATTAAGTTACTCAAGGAGATGCCAGAGAAAGGTGAAAACCAACTTAAAGAAATTTAAAAAGCAATACAGGACATGGATTAAAAATGCTCCAGAGGAACAGATATCAAAGAGAAAACAATCACAACCTCTGGAAATGAAAAACACACCTAGAGAAATACAAAATGCCTGGAAAGTTCCAACAATAGAATCAAACAAACGAAGAAAGCACTTCAGAGCTCCAAGACAAGGCTTTCAAATTGGCCTAATCAGACAAAGACCAAGAAAAACATTTTTTTAAATGAACAAAGCCTCCAAGAAATGCAGGATTGTGTTAATCCTCCAAACCTAAGAATAATTGGTATTCCTGAGTGAGAAGAGAAATCTAAAAGTTTGGAAGACATATTTGAGGGAATACTTGAGGAAAGCTTCCCTGGCCTCACTAGAAGTCTAGACATCCAAATACAAGAAGCTCAAAGAACATCTGGGAAATTTACCACAAAAAGA
This sequence comes from Piliocolobus tephrosceles, assembly GCF_002776525.5. Lineage (NCBI taxonomy): Eukaryota > Metazoa > Chordata > Mammalia > Primates > Cercopithecidae > Piliocolobus > Piliocolobus tephrosceles. Next base: position 65,666,787 of record NC_045436.1, read on the forward strand.
TCATCACCCAGGCACATAGTCATCAGGTTATCTAAAGTCAAGACAAAGGAAAGGCTCTTAAGAGCTGTGAGGCAAAAGCATCAGGTAACCTATAAAGGAAAACCTATCACATTAACATCAGATTTCTCAGCAGAAACCCTACAATCCAAAAGGGATTAGGGTTCTATCTTCAGCCTCCTCAAGCAAAACAATTGCCAGCCAAGAATTGTGTCTCCAGCGAAACTAAACTTCACAAATGAAGGAGAGATAAAGTCTATTTCAGACAAACAGATGCTGAGAGAATTTACCACTACCAAGCCAGCACTACAAGAAATGCTAAAAGGAGTTCTAAATCTTGAAACAAAACCTAAAACACACCAAAATAGAACCTCCATAAAGCATAAATCTCACAGGGCCTATGAAACAACAACAGAATGGGGAAAAAAATGGGTATTCTATTTAGACAACAACTAGCACAATGAATAAAACAGTACCTCACATCTGAATACTAACATTGAATGTAATTGGCATAAATATTCCGCTTAAAAGATACAGAATGGCAGAATAAATAACAATCCACAAACCAGGTCTCTGCTGTCTTCAAGAGACTCACCTAATGCATAAGGACTCACATAAACTTAAGGTAAAGGGATAGAAAAAGATATTCCATGCAATGGAAATCAAAAGCAAGTAGGAGTAGCTATTCTTATATCAGGCAAAACAGACTTTAAAGCAACAACAGTTTAAAAAAACAAAGAGGGACATCATATAATGATAAAAGGATCAGCCCAGCAGGAAAATACCACAATCTTAAATATATATGCACCTAACATGAGTGCTCCAAAATTTATAAAACAATTATTACAAGACCTAAGAAATGAGATAGACAGCAACACAATAATAGTGGAGGACCTCAGTATTCCACTGACAGCACTAGACAGGTCATCAAGACAGAAAGTCAACAAAGAAACTGTGGACTTAAACTATACCCTAGAACAAACGGACTTAACAGATATTTGGAGAACATTCGACCCAATAACTGCAGAATACACATTATTTTCATCAGCACATGAAATATTCTCTAAGGTATATGATAGGCCACAAAATAAGTCTCAATAAATTTTTAAAAATTGAAATTATATCAAGTGCCCTCTTAGACCACAGTGGAATAAAACTGGAAATTAACTCCAAAAGGAACCCTCAGAACTATTCACATAGATGGAAATTAAATTATATGCTCCTGAATGATCTTTGGGCCAACCATGAAATCAAGACGGAAATTAAATAATTCTCTGAGTTTAGCGATAATAGGGACACGACTTATCAAAACTTCTGTGACACAGCAAAAGTGGTACTAAGAGGAAGGTTCATAGCATTAAATGCCTACATCAAAAAGTCTGAAAGAGTGCAAAGAGACAATCTAACGTCACACCTCAAGGAACTAGAGAAAGAAGAACAAACCAAAACCAAAATCAGCAGAAGGAAAGAAATAACAAAGATCAGAGCAGAATTAAATAAAATTGAAAAAATATATATATAATACAAATAAAACAAAAGGCTGGTTTTTTGAAAAGATAAATAAAATTGATAGTACACTAGTAAGATTAACAAAGAAAAGAAGAGAGAAGATACAAATAAGCTGAATTAGAAATGAAACAGAAGATACTACAACTGATACCACGGAAATACAAAAGATCATTCAAGCCTACTATGAACACCTTTACACACACAAACTAGAAAATTTACAGGGGATGAATACATTCCTGGAAATATACACCCTTTTAGATTAAATCAGGAAGAAACAGAAACTCTGATACACCAATAACAAGTAGCGAGATTGAAACAGAAATTTTTTAAATGCCAACAAAAAAAAGTCCAGGACCAGATGGATTCACAACTGAATTCTATCAGACATTCAGAGAAGAATTGGTACCAATCTTACTGAAACTATCCCAAAAGATAGGGAAAGAAAGAAGCCTCCATATATCATCATGTGAAGCCAGTATCATCATAATACCAAAAGCAGGAAAGAACATAACCAAAAATGAAAACTACAGACCAGTATCTCTGATGAATATAGATGCAAAAATTCTCAACAAAATACTATCTAACCAAATCCAACAGCATTATCAAAAAGATAATATACCATGATCAAGTGGGCTTCATACCAGGGATGCAGGGATGGTTTAACATACACAATAAATGAAATACATCACAAAAACAAAAATCATATGATCATCTCAATAGATGCAGAGAAAGCATTTGACAAAATCCAACACCCCTTTATGATTAAAACTCTCAGAAGAATTGGCATAGAAGGGACATACCTCAATGTATGAAAAACCATCTGACCAGGCACGATGGCTCATGCCTGTAATTCCAGCACTTTGGGAGGCCAAGGCAGGTGGATCATGAGGTCAGGAGATCAAGACCATCGTGGCTAACACGGTGAAACCCTGTCTCTACTGAAAATACAAAAACAAAATTAGCCGGGCGTGGTGCTGGGCACCTGTAGTCCCAGCTACTAAGGAAGCTAGGTGGGAGAATGACGCGAAGCCAGGAGGTGGAGCTTTCAGTGAGCTGAGATTGTGCCACTGCACTCCAGCCTGGGCGACAGAGCAAGACTCCGTCTCAAAAAAAAAAACAAAAAAACAAACAAACAAACAAAAAAAAAAAACTACAACAAAATACACAGCCAACATAATACTGAACAGGGAAAAGTTGAAAGCATTCCCCTTGAGAACTGGAACAAGACAAGGATGCCCACTTTTGCCTCTTCTATTCAACATAGCAATGGAAGGTCTAGCCAGAGCAATCAGACAGAAAAGAAATAAAGAGCATCCACATCAATAAAGAGGAAGTTAAACTGTCACTGTTTGCTGACGATATGATTGTATACCTAGAAAACCCTAAAGACTCATCCAAAAAGCTCCTCGATCTCAGAAATGAATTCAGTAAAGTTTCAGGATGCAAAATCAATGTACACAAATCAATAGTACTGCTCTACACCAAAAATGACCAAGCTGAGAAGCAAATAAAGAACTCAACCCCTTTTAGAACAGCTGCAAAAATAAGATAAAACACTTAGGAATATACCTAACCAAGAAGGTGAAAGAGCTCTACAAGGAAGACTAAAATACACTGCTGAAAGAAATCATACATGACACAAATGGAAACACATCCCATGCTCATGGGTGGATAGAATCAATATTATCATAGATGTCATTAAAAATGACCATACTGCCAAAAGTAAGCTACAAATTCAATACAATTTCCAACAAAATACCACCATCATTCTTCATAGAACTAGAAAAAGTTATCCTAAAATTCATATGGAATCAAAAAAAGAGCCTGCATAGCCAAAGCAAGACTAAGCAAAAAGAACAAATCTGAAGGCATCACAGTATCCAACATCAAACTATACAACAAGGCTATAGTTACCAAAACAGCATGATACTGGTACAAAAATAGGCATGTAGACCAATGGAACAGAACAGAGAACCCAGAAATAATACCAAATACTTACAGCCAACTGATCTTTGACAAAGCAAACAAAAACACGAAGTGGAGAAAGGACGCCCTATTCAACAAATGGTGCTGAGATAATTGGCAAGCCACATGGAGAGGAATGAAGCTGGATCTTCATCTCTTACCTTATGCAAAAATCAACTCAAGATGGATCAAAAACTTAAATCAAAGACCTGAAATTATAAAAATTCTAGAAGATAACATCAGAAAAACTCTTCTAGACATTGGCGTAGGCAGAGTTCATGACAAAGAACCTGAAAGCAATTGTAACAAAAACAAAGATAAATAGATGGGACCTAATTAAAGGAAAAAGCTTCTGCACAGCAAAAGAAATAATCAGCAGAGTAAAGAAACAACCCACAGAGTGGTAGAAAATGTTTGTAAACTATGCATCTAAGTACTAATATCCAGAATCTACAAGGAATTCAAACAGATCAGCAAGAAAAAAATAATAATAATCCTATCAAAAGTGGGCAATGAATATTAACAGAATTCTTAAAAGAAGATATCCAAATAGCCAACAAACATATGAAAAAATGCTCATTAACACTAATTATCAGGGAAATGCAAATCAAAACCACAATGAGACACCACCTTACTCCTGCAAGAATGACCATAAGTTAAAAATCAAAAAATAACAGATGTTGGTGTGAATGTGGTGAAAGGGGGACACTTTTACAGTGCTGGTGGGAACGTAAACTAGTATAGCCATTATGGAAAACAGTGTGGAGATTCCTTAAACAACTAAAAGTGGAGCTACCATTTGATCCACCAATCCCATTACTGGGTATCTGCCCAGAGGAAAAGAAGTCATTATATGAAAAAGCCAATTACACACGTATGTTTATAGCAGCACAATTCACAATTGCAAAAATATGGAACCTTCCTAAATGCCCATCAACCAACCAGTGGATAAAGAAAATGTGGTATATACATACCATGTAATACTACTCAGCCATAAAAAGGAATGAAATAATGGCATTTGCAGCAACCTGGATGGAGACCATTATTCTAAGTGAAGTAACTCAGGAATGGAAAACCAAACATCGTATGTTCTCAATTATAAGCGGGAGCTAAGCTATGAGAACGCAAAGACATAAGAATGATATAATGGACTTTGGGAACTCAGCGGGAAGGGTAGAAGCGGGGTAAGAGACAAAAGACTACACATTGGGTATAGAGGACACTGCTCAGGTGATAGTGTACCAAAATCTCAGAAATCACCACTAAAGAACTTTTCCATGCATCCAGAAACCACCTGTTCTGCCAAAACCATTAAAATAAAAATAAAATTTTTAAAAATTCATTCAAGGATTATGTAATTATAGATTTATAGAGAAGGCTAGACATTTAATGAACTTAAAATAATTAGGAAATAAAAATAGTGTTTAAAAAAATCTATTTGAAGTGGAAAACAATGATTTTTAATAATTCCATGCCCATTAACTGCACCAGATCTACTAAGGTCAAGGATTCCAGCTACACAATGGTCAAAACATTTGTTTGATGTTTTTTGTCTTCCAAAAGTTTCTAGGAACAATATTCCTTTACAATTATTCAAGTCACCCTGGTGCCCATTGTAATCAAACCAGTGCAAACACATAAATTTGAAAATTAATTTCTGTCTTTTCAAAATAGGGTACTGTACTGGCCTAGAAAGTAAGAGATTTCTAGAATTCCCAATTTGCAAGCAGGTATAAACCCTGAGAAATATTTTCTTCCTTGCTAAACCAGAAGAGATCTACCCGAAAAGAAATAATGTTTCGTTAGGTTTTTTTAAAATTTGTAGTTTTTTAATTATGCTGTTGCAGTTGGGTCACTACCAATGGAATGTACATTCTGACCTGGTCATCAGTGATGTTATTCATCTGTACCAGGACTAACTACTCCAACCTGGCTGCCCACATACCCTAATCCCCACTGGGCCAGCCAAACCTCATTCTCATTCTCTACTGAACTGTCCTTTGTCCCTTGCAAGTTGTTTATTCTCTGAAATGTCATATACTCCAAAACATCTTTCCTCATTTTCCCCAGTTCTTAAAGTCTTAGTCTCATCCCATGTTTCTCTCAACCCCTCTCTCTTATCAGCAGTTTCCTGTTTTGAACAAACCAATTAGCTAAACTAATTTAATCTAAGAGCTAACATTTTAAATTGACTATTAATACAAATGATTTAATTTGTACAGCGTAAGGAATTATGGGAGTATAGGGGCTATCCCAGTACCATTCCACATACCCTCTAGACCAAGTCCAGTCATTCTCCTGTCACCACCAGCTCCTCCCCCTGGCCAACAGCAAATATTTAGGAGGTTAACTAAGACATAGAATGTATTCAACTCTATGGTCAACTCTATGGGTCAGAGATAAATTGTTGGTATTGTTATTGGACCTGGCATCAGGGTCACTTCAGCTTTATGCTTCAGTTCCTTGCTACACAAGTTTGGTGCACAGACCAGCAGCATCAGCATCTCCAGGGAGCTTGTTAGATGTGCAGAATATCTGGGTGCCACCTCAGGTCCATTAAATCTCCAAGGATTTGCAGATGCAGTAAAGTTTGAGAAGCTGCTGTAATTTACAAAGCTAAATATCCCTAGCAAGTTTTTAACACATACTATGTGGTTGCACTAAATGTTTAAGTTGATATCCTGCTCTTTTTATTAGTAGGAAACATGTGGATATCTTCAGAGCACCTTGGGTCCTATCTGGTCCATATGAAGTAATGGAAGAAGAATGTTCTGGCAGCAGAAACAATGGAGGCTGGAGGCAAGCTTTGCTCTGTTACCCCCATCTGTTGGCAGCAGCTTTCAGACTGCAAAAGTGAACTTTCTGGTTTCACCCTTCACATCATGTTATAGTCATTAACAGCAGAATGATATCTGGACTCCATATAGGCACAGTATCAACACCTTGGCTATGTATTATGATACAAACACAAAACCAAACCTAAGGGATGTTCCATATAATTGCTCCAAATGAAAAAAAAAATGCCCAGGCATAATTCTTTGCTGGGCAATTATATTACAAAGACATATAGAAAAATCTTGTTCTCCATAGCAACTGTCCAATAATTTTGTCATGTTTATTTTATACTTTGGGATGTAAAAAACAGGATAGAGGTATAGAACGAATGTATTGGTGATACCGATAAGCCAGCCATATCACCTAGAATGAAAGAATTGTGACAATTTATAAGTAATCAAATTAAGTATCCTGTTTGATTCATGTCCACAGGAATGCAATTCATTAAATTATAGTGGTTATGTAGCCCCATGAAAGTTGGTGTCATGCCATCACCCAGGGTTCTAGTCTTCTAGCTCACATTTGGTAACAGAGAAAGAGAATTTCTGTAATTCCATCAGCAAAACCTAGTGGACAAATTGCAAGTTTTCTGCCTAAAATTCTCCCAGCCAACCTAAATACAGAATAGCATGCAATATGTATCTCTGCATAATTTTTAAAGACCAGAAAAGGTGTTGTAATGGAGTTACAAGGGAGATCAAGAGACATTTAAAATTATAACAAAACTCAATCATTGTGGAAGACAACGTGACAATTCCTCAAGGGTCTAGAACCAGAAATACTATTTGACCCAGCAATCCCATTACTGGGTATATATCTGAAGGATTATAAATCATTCTACTATAAAGACACATGCACACATATGTGTATTGCAGCACTATTTACAATAGCAAAGACTAGGAACCAACCCAAATGTCCATCAATAATAGAATGGGTAAAGAAAATGTGGCACATATACACCATGGAATACTATGCAGCCATAAAAAGAATGAGTCCATGTCCTTTGCAGGGACATGGATGAAGCTGGAAGCCATCATTCTCAGCAAACTAACACAGGAACAGAAAACCAAACACCGCATGTTCTCACTCATAAGTGGGAGTTGAACAATGAGAACACATGGACACAGGGAGGGGAACATCACACACCAGGGCTTGTCAAGGGGTTGGGGGCAAGGGGACAGGGGGCATTAGGGCAAATATCTAATGCATGCAGGGCTTAAAACCTACATGGCAGGTTGATAGGTGCAGCAAACCACCATGGCACACGTATACCTATGTAACAAACCTGCATGTTCAGCATATGTATCCCAGAACTTAAAGTAAAATAAAATGAAAAATTATAACAAAACACATTCTAGTCTAGCAAAAACAGTAGCCTGGTCAAGGCTACATCATAATAAAATATTTTGCCATCATCCCCCATGTACTGAGCACCTTTTCTTCCTCTGGGTTTTCTCATTCAAAATGTGAATGTTATATGTGGGATTTTTTTCAAAAATTTCCGCATTGGCTTTTCCCCACTGGTTTTGGTGGCCTCATTAAATTAAGAGAAAACAACTGCTTTCTCTTAAAAGAAAGAAATAAGAATGTGTATCAACTTTCAACCTGTACGTGTATCTATCAACCCACGCTTAAGTACCTACAACTAACAATATCAAGAAAGGTGCACAGAAAAAAAAATCAGACACCAGAGCCCATGAAAACTTGGTATATATAATGTTTGGTTTTCATAAAAATTTGTCTTTCTAATTCCCCTAACTCTAGCCCATAGTTACTTTTTCTACAGCTCTTATAGTGGAATACATACCTTAGGTTACTATAAGTGTTAAGACATTCACTGGGCAAGAATTATGTCTTTTAAATTTTTCCTACTGCATAAGTTAAGAGTTTGGTAAAGTGCACACAAAAGCAGTCAATGAGCACTGGTTTTTGAAAGATGCATGAAACTCTCATAATTTTTTGAGGCATGAATTTAAAAGGAAGTTCTTTGTATGAAGACAGAAGGTTAAGTGTGTGTAAAAGAGTAGAAATGCTATTGCTTATTGAACACTACGATCAGCCCATGTAATTCAACTGTATTTATATGTATCAAGGACACTGAAAGCAAATTCTTGGCCTGAGTTGCTTGAGGTCCTGGACCTTCGGGGCACCCATCCAGAAGGAAGAACTCGTCCTGCCCCTTACTGACTTTGACCTAATCAGGGAAGGTGCTGACCCTCTCACTGGGCTTGTAGGCAAATTTCTACCTGTACTCATCATACGCACTTGTCAACTACTCTGAAAATATGGAGAGAGATAGAGACAGAGAGGAAAAGAGAGCAGTAGATAGAGGGAATAGCCCCTACCTCCCACACTACTTACCATATAGTTTAAGAGATTTAGCTCAAGCTGTACTATCTTTATAAATGCCATCAAGAAATTTCTATCTCAAGCCGCCTTTATCTTCATAGCTTTTTCCTTAACTACAATATCCTTTTTTTGTTTTTTACACATGCCAGTTGGGCTTGGTTTATTTAGCATTCTCGGGAAAATGTACACTACAATACTACAGAAGATGTTGAACTTCCTAGAAAGTGCTGTTCAATTCTGATTCTTCATTTTTCCTAATAAGCTGTCTTACTCAGTTGCAAGAAAAGCAGTGGGTAGGGTAAACAATCTTTAATTTAACCACTTCTCTGAATTTTGAAAATGATTTTAAATTATTCCCTGCTAATTTGGGGGAAAATTTTTAAGTAAGGTACTAAAGAACTTCTAAAACTCACCCAGCAGTGAATTTTCAAAATAAGAGAATCACAGATCCACTACCAACTTCACAGTAGATGTGTATAAGTTCTTCCCAGAAGGTTGACTACCTCTGGTATTGTTAAATCAGGAGGGGACAGCCCACAACTCTCCCTTTGGCAGCAAGCACCTACACACAGTCATCAGTACAAAAAAGGGAACAATGAAAACCTCCTCTGTTTTGCCAAAAGATTGTCTCAGTGTCTCCTCCATCCAGGGACCCCTATGTCTTCTCGAGTCCAGGCCCCGCCTGCTTAATTCCTTAGTATGGAGAATTCTGGCTAGTGTATAGCTTTTTCTAGGGACTTGACCTTTTTCTTTCTAACTAATGACACCCAACACCACCTTACTCTATCAATTAAGTGTCCTTCCTTTAGTCTGTCTAAGCCAAACATACCCTCCAAGCCCTCTCTGCCAATTCATCCTCTTTGTTCTTTTTAACTTAATCATTCCTGCTCTCCTACTGCCCCAGAGTGTCAGCATGCCATGAATTTGTACTCTATGAGAACTAGCTCTTCCCATACAAAAGACATTGCATGCTTTTCAGAATCAATCACACACAAATTATTTAAAGAGTCTATGTAAATACACACTCCAATATTAATGGAAAAGTGGTGTCACTGCTGAGACTTCTCCAAAGACAAATTTGTAGTGAAAAGCTTTAAAAGGCGAGAATGAATGAAAAAGTTTTTCCTATACTAGGCTCATCTGTTTGGCCACAGAGAGGTTGAGACTCAGCTGTGAAACAGGCCATCAGGTAGTGAACACTCCACTTTCTTTTCAAGTCCATTTCTGTGGCCACCAACGACCGCATAATGCCTACAGAAGGTTAAGCCGCGTCACTGAGATTGGCACCGCGCCCATTGTCTGCTCCACTTGCAAATACCTTCTTAAACCACCTTATATGAGCAGTTCTGTTCTCAGGCTACTCTAGCACAGCTGTAGCCAGCTGCACTCAGCCTTCAGCCCAGCAATGGATTATATACCAGATGATTCTTGTCCATTGAAAATACTGGAAACAACAAGGAATACATCACACTGCTGAGAAATTGAATCCACCCAGAGAGACCAAAGGAAAGCTATGACATTTGAGGAACAGGCAAACATTTCTCCTGCAAGCATTTACTGAAGCAGGTATTTAGGAGGAAACTAATCCGTCAGATTCCCAGACACACATTTATTTTCTGGTTCCTTTGTTTTAAATTTTGTTTCTTTCTGGTTGAGTTCGGGAGGTGGGGGGAGTTAGCAGAAGGAAAAATTCCTCATACTTACCCCGTATGTTTTCTTTTCTTCTCTGTTGAAGACTATAAAAACAAGTTTGGATACTCCACTGGAATGCTGTCACAGTTCTGAATTTGGAAACTGATATTGTCCGTAAAGGACAAAGAACGGAGGTTCCACATGGTGTAATGAGTAACGCTTTTTAAAACTCAGAAAACTGACCAATGTGTGAGAATTAATTTGATCTAGCCAAATATTTCTGGGTATGAGAAGAGACAATGATAATTAGAATTGCTACTTGTAGATAGGTAGTTTAAACTACACACAGTAGCTGGATGTCTTCAAGGTAAAAGCAACTGAAGAGCATTAGTGTTCAAGTATCATTAACCTCTCCAAAACGTTTCTTGGCAAAAGGTTCTGATGGCCTTCACTGAGTTTCTGTCATTCTTCCCCTCCTTCTGTTCTATGTCTTCCCACATTCAGTGATTGGAACATTTGAATCATTTTTAAATTGTGTGAGGGAAGAGACCAAGAAAAAAAAATAATTGAAGAACAGGGCAACTCTATAGTAGTAATAAATATTTAACTTGAAAAATGCCTAAGAATAAATATCATCTATATAGGCATAGACAAGACTGTGGCACTCCTCTTTTGTTCACATGTAGGATATTAGAAAAAACAACCCCAATATTTTACTATGAAAGATTATAGGTACCTCTGTTTTGATTCACTTTTTTCCAACGTACCTGACTTTAAAGTTTTCCTTTTCAAAGAGCTAAGTGAACTCCTGCATCTTGTCTCCCTTCTTGCTAATTATTTAAAGAGATGATTCAATGCCATGTTTGAAAATGTAAGAGCCTTCTATTACTAAGGGTCAATATTCAGAGCATGGCAACACAGTTTATTTCATGATACTTCTTAAAATTCTTTTCCCACTGACAAATTTGGCCCTTTCACAGAGGCAGGATCAGTGAGTTTCTGGAAGGAAAACGCGTTGGGTTTGCCAAGAGTTTCCCCTACTGGGCTGATGACACCTCCTAAAACTACAGAGAAGAAATGCTCTGCAGGTCAGGCAGCAGGAGTTGATGTCCCAACTGTGTCTCAATTTGAAAGACTGAGTCAGGCACACAGCTTCCAGGTGTGTGAATCTGAATTGTTTTGTAACATTAAAGTCATTGTGAATGAGGGGAACTGGTCATGCTGAAATGATGCTACTGTTTCTGTGGAATTTTAGTGATGCCCAGAGCAAGTTGAAAATCCATTTGCCATTCCTTTTTTTCCTAATTTCATTTTTCACCTGCAATGTGTCTCAGGGCATTAGAAAGTGTTTTTGCAACTCAGAAACAAATTGGAAAGAATAGGTTTCATTGAAAACATGCTCAGACTGGATTTATAATTATAGACTTGTAAGACTTGGGACAGAGAGAAGAATGAAGGTTATCTGTGGCAGAAACTGCAATAGTTGTCACTGATTATTTTTTCATTTTCTATAGTAATAGAATCCCTTAACTTTAGTTGGGTATTTGAAATACTCTTATTTCCTAGCCGTTTTGCACCTAGTTATGACTATTTGTCTAAATTCTGGATGCAAATGGAAGTAATACATGCAACCTATGCCAAATAACCTTAAAGGGAGAGAGTAGGCTCATCATCTTTCTTCTTTGTGCCACCTGGAAAGTGATGTGATGGCTAGAGCTGAAGCAGCTTTCTTGGACCTTGATGTTATCTTAAAAATAGAGGCCTTATGTAGTAAAACCCCAAGCCAGGAGGCACCTAGATCCTTAAGGCTTTGCTCCACAAAGCCTTGATTACTTGCATTGTATTTCTTTCCTCCAGGCATAAAATAAAAGAGAAATAAGTGATCTCATTTTAAATTTTAGTGTTACTTGCAACCAGCTTTTCTCCTGATATATCATCCAACACGTTTTTTACATTGCCTTTGCTTGAAATGTTTCCAGATGTGGTTTGTTTTGGTTTTTGTTTTTCCAACTATCTCAAAAGCTTTTAACTTAAAAAAAAAAAAAAAAAAAAAAAAACTACAGCTACTACTGATATTAAAGCTTCCAGCATGTTTATTTCCAGGCAGAAGAAAACTAGGAAGTTTTTTCCTCTCCCTTGTTTTGCCATTTACTCTCCTATTCTCCACATCCTACTTCTCTCACCCAGTGCATAGCCCCCTGGAGGTTTCAGCCACCTACAGAATGAATTTTTCAGCAAATAGTTACAGCACGTACAACAATGAAGTGTTTATAAAGCTTGAGAGATCTTCGGAAACACTTTTTTAAGAACGGTCATTTTAGTATAGCAAAGCCTCTGATCAATTAAGAGATAGGCACTAATAATATCTTCTAGAGTCAAATTCCCAGCCTCCAAACTTACTAGGAACTTTGTAAGGAAAAAAAAATCAACCTAAATGCCTTCACCAAAACTATCCCAAAAATTTTCACTAGTGTGAGAAGATACTACTGTGAAAAGTTATTGGTGATCAAATAGTTTGTCATTTATGTGCATCACACACACATACACACACACACACACACACACACACAAGAATGCAGGTTTTAAAAGATCAGGAATAGTGTCTGGCACATGTATTTACTTGATAACTATTTGTAGAATGAATCAATGCAAAGCTTCCTGGGCTGCTATTTTTATTCATCTGCTTATGTTTTTTATCCTCCTTTTAAATCAGGATTAAGACTAGGGAGGAGGATAAGAAAGACTCAGAGGACAGGCATCAGGATAGTTAAAGTAGAGAGGGCCACCTAATAAAGTACAGGATCTTCCATATTCTCCATTCAAAGGAACTCTTATCAGACATGAAAAATAGGCTCTCTCCCTCCAGGATCACATACCCAGTTAGCAGCATTTGATTATTCTAGAAAAACCCTGCTTTGGTATTGTCATGCACTTGCTCTAAATCCCACATTTGGCAATCAGCCCACCATAGTACCATTATTTAATGGCAGAATAGTTGAAAAGAGTTTGGGTTTGGAAGTCAGGAAAAACTGGGTTCAAAATTCCTTTTAGACTGGTTGAATAAGCGACTTTACCCCTCTTTTTTTTCCTGTTAAACAGGGATGTTAATATTAAGTACCTCACTGAATTATTGAAGGAATTAAATAAAACACTAGCACGCTGTCTGGCTAGTATGCAAGTGTACAAATGGTGGTGGTTATGGTAATGGTTACAAGTTCTCATGGTAGGTGGTCACAGGCCCCATCTGGGACCTCACTGGCTGAGGTCTTTGTGTAGATAAATAAGCATGCATCAGGCCAACTCTCCAGGTCTGTGTTTCTCATCTGACAACTAAGTGCTTGGACCAGGTCATTTCTAGGAACTTTCTGTTCAACTTTAAAGTTCAATTAGTGTGTTATGATGATTCTTAAAATAATTTAGAAAAAACATTAAACACATATTTCTTTTTTTATTAATCAGAATTTAGGGGAAATAACACATTTGTGTTGGGTATTTCTCACTTGTGACTCACATGTTGGATAGCTTTTTCCAGTCTAAATATGTTAAGCTTCATACTCACATTTATTAAATCACTGGGAATCCTGTGATTCATATAACTAACAGGAGTATTGAGAAAATCATTAAGCAAATGCCAAAAGAATTCACACAAAAGAATTGAGTTTGTTGTCTCACTTTTATAATTCCATGATTCTTGGAAATAGTTTTATAAATTTAATATATAATATAATTCTCTTTTGTGAAAATCGTTTTACCTAAAATTTCTCACTCTTTGTCAAACATATGAATCTATGAGCTGCATTAAATAAGTATATATACTGAGATATTAAATATATTTTTCTCTTAGGCAAAGTATAGGATATGCTAAAGACCTGTACATTAAGGTATGACATTAATGGAAGGACAGACAGTGAACCGAATACATTTTGATTAAACTATGGCATATACGAGTCTAAGTGACTTTTCTATCATCTATGCCAGGAAATATATCTACTAGGTTATTTTATTTTCTCCTTTGAAATAATGAGCATCCAACTTGCCCCTCGTTAAAAATGATTGAAATAGCATGGTCCACTTCTTGAAGAAGTCATGAATAAAACCCAAATCCCTGGAGTCTGTTGTCCTTGAAATACATAAAGGCTGAATGCTCAGAAGAAGTGGAAAAAAAAAATAGTTCTGAATTCCTGGACAAATAAGAAAAGCTGCTTTAAGCAGGGACTAAATTGGATTGGAACATATGTTTGGATTATTCAGCGAAAGTACATAATCAAGTATAACAAAACAAAAGCTTGATACCAAACTTGTGGGGAAATTTGTTTTGTCATCCTGAAATCTTCTCCACTTTAAGCAAATCTTCCCCACCCAAAAACAAGTATCTTATCATACACTATGTTATTGGTCTTGGTCCACTGCAGTGACCGTAAAGGTAAGGAATCAGTCTGCTATTTAGAGAAAATCCTGATTACATAAATTTAGTTTTCCAGTGGAGAAATTAGTCAATTTAAATGTATTTTACCTAAGTACATATCTGCTAAATACTATATAATGTACTTGTCAAATTATTAGATATCAGTAAGTCACGTTTCTATATGTTCAACACTGAGCCAGACACGTTGAAAGACATAAAAGACAGCCCCATCATCACGATGACTGCCTAATTAAGTAAGCAGTTGTTAATATTTGGAAACCTCAAGTCAAAAAGCTTAATAAAAATGCAGTGATTTCATGTCTACAAATTCCAATTCTCAAGTTCAATTGATTCAAATAATATAATTATGAAACTAATTTATATGTTTGGAAGGACTCCAAGCCTTATTGTCACCACTCAAAATTTCTACCCACATATAGAACAAGTTTTTCTTTTCCTAGAATCACTTCTTCCTGGAAGTAGTGTCCACTTCCAAATTAAAACTGGAGCTTTATCTTCAGCCTTACTTTTCAAATCCCCCTCTTGATCTAGTTCTTGTCTCTCCCAACCTCCTGGCACATTACTTAAGTCCTTCCTCCTCCCAAAGATCAGACTCTAGTTTCAAGGTAAAATTCTAACATCTTTAATAGTACAGGCCAACGTTGCAAAGTTCATAGGCAAATGTAATTTATAACTTAGAAATTCATACACATTTCTTTTACATACACATGCATAAGCCTGCTTTCAAAATGCCAGACTTCAACATAGTATTGGGAGTTCTGGCCAGGGCAATCAGGCAAGAGAAAGAAATAAAGGTATTCAAATAGGAAAAGAGGAAGTCAAATTATCTCTGTTTGCAGATGACATGATTGTATATTTTAAAAACCCCATCGTCTGAGCCCAAAATCTTCTTAAGCTGATAAGCAATTTCAGCAAATCTCAGGATAGAAAATCAATGTGCAGAAATCATAAGCATTCTTATACACCAATAATAGACAAACTTATGGAGCCAAATCATGAGTGAACTCCCATTCACAATTGCTACAAAGAGAATAAAATGCCTAGGAATCCAACTTAAAAGGGATGTGAAGGACCTCTTCAAGGAGAACTACAAACCACTGCTCAAGGAAATAAAAGAGAACACAAACAAATGTAAAACATTCCATACTTATGGATAGGAAGAATCAATATCATGAAAATGCCCATACTGCCCAAAGTAATTTGTAGATTCAATACTATTCCCATCAAGCTACTACTGACTTCTTCACAGAACTAGAAAAAAACTACTTTAAATTTCATATGGAAGCAAAAAGAGCCCATATAGCCAAGACAATCCTAAGCAAAAAGAACAAAGCTGGAGGCATCACACTACCTGACTCCAAACTACACAAGGCTATACTCTCTCAGAAGAGAGTGACTATAATATGCTTGATCTCCCCAAAGGAGACAACATGGAAAAGGACTTCGGTTGTACCAGGAGGAATTTAATTTAGAAAGCAAGATTTCCTGACATTGTGATTGAAGGTTCAAACAGGTTACAAAACTTGTTATGAAATCTTTTCTTAGAGGTCTCAAAAACATAACATTAACAGTTTTGAAATAAGACCTTGAAGAGCAAATGTTGATAATTTTGATTAATCCTTTTTGAGAGAGAATAGCTGATCAATGACTCTGGTAGCTAAGGGACTGGCCATGCAAAAACCAAAACAACATGGTACTGGTACCAAAACAGATATATAGACCAATAGAACAGAACAGAGGCCTCAGAAATAATACCACACATCTACAACCATCTGATCTTTGACAAACCTGACAAAAACAAGCAATGGGGAAAGGATTCCCTACTTAATAAATGGTGCTGAGAAAACTGGCTAGCTATATGCAGAAAATTGAAACTGGGCCCCTTTCTTATACTTTATACAAAAATTAACTCAAGCTGGATTAAAGACATAAGTGTAAAACCTAAAACCCTAAAAACCCTAGGCAATACCATTCAGGACATAAGCATGGGCAAAGACTTCATGACTGAGAAACCAAAAGCAATTGCAACAAAAGACAAAATTGACAAATGGGATCTAATTAAATTAAAGAGTTTCTGCACAGCAAATACAACTATCATCAGAGTGAGCAGACAACCTACAGAATGGGAGAAAATGTTTGAAATCCACCCATCTGACAAAGGGCTAATATCCAGAATCTACAAGAAACTTAAACAAATTTACAAGACAAAAACAAATAACCCCATCAAAAAGTGGGCGAAGGATATGAACAGAAACTTCTCAAAAGAAAAGCTCATCATCACTGGTCATTAGAGAAATGCAAATCAAAACCAAACTGGGATGCCATCTCACACCAGTTAGAATGACGATCATTAAAAAGTCAGGAAAAAACAGATGCTGGTGATGCTGTGAAGAAATAGGAACGCTTTTACACTGTTGGTGAGAGTGTAAATTAGTTCAACCATTGTGGAAGATAGTGGGGTGATTCCTCAAGGATCTAGAACCAGATATACCATTTGACCCAGCAATCCCATTACTGGGTATATACCCAAAGGATTATATATCATTTTACTGTAAAGACACATGCACACGTATGTTTATTGCAGCATTATTCACAATAGCAAAGACTTGGAACCAACCAAGTGTCCATCAATGACAGACTGGATAAAGCAAATGTGGCACATATACACCATGAAATACTATGCAGCCATAAAAAAGAACGAGTTCATGTCCTTTGCAGGGACATGGATGAAGCTGGAAACCATCATTCTCAGCAAACTGACACAGGAACAGAAAACTAAACACCACATGTTCTCACTCATAAGTGGGAGTTGAACAACGAGAACACATGGACACAGGGAGGGGAACATCACACATCGGGGTCTGTTGGGGGGTGGGGGGCAAGGAGAAGGAGAGCATTAGGACAAATACCTAATGTATGCAAGGCTTAAAACCTAGATGACAGATTCATGGGTACAGCAAACCACCATGGCACATGTATACCTATGCAACAAACCTGCACATTCTGCACATGCATCCTAGCACTTAAAGTATAATTTTAAAAAAGAATTTTTTAAACCAAAGCTTCTAACATGACATGAGTTGGTTCCTCTCCCTTGTGGAAAGCCTATGCTTGGTAGTCAATGCTTTGCAGTAGTGAGTTTACCACCACAGACAATAAATCCTATCTGTAGTGATGGACAAAAAAGGTGTCATTCTAGGAGAAATACAGAGGTAAAAGAAAGAAAGTTAGGCCTAAGAGAAATTATTGTTGCTGGTTGTCTGTAAAACTTGGCTGCATCCCTCTCTTTTAATGCTTGCTTTGTCCAGAACATCACTGGATTCTATGAGCCAATATATTTCCTATTTTTCTTAAAATGGTTGAAGTTGGGTCTCAGTCACATGCAACTCAAAGAGTTTTAACTCATATAATTGCCCTCATTTTTTTCGTATAACTGTTCCCCTTTCACCAATTGCAAGCTTCTGGGATGCAGGTGTATTAGGCTGTTCTTGCATTGCTATAAAAAGTTCCTGAGACTGTGTAATTTATAAAGAAAAGAGATTAAATTGGCTTATGGTTCTGCAGGCTTTAGAGGAAGCATGGTACTAGCATGTGCTCAGCTTCTAGGGAGGCCACAGGAAGCTTACAATTATGCGGAAGGCAAAGGGGAATCAGGCACATAGCGAGAACAGGAACAAGCGAAAGAGAGATTGGGGTGGGGGTGCCACACACTTTTAAATGAGCAGATCTTGCAAGAACTCACTATTCCAAAGACAGCAGCAAGCCATAAGGGATTTGCCCCCATGATCCAAACACCTTCCACCAGTCCCCAACTCCAGTATTGGGGCTTACAACTCAACATGAGATTTGGGTGGGGGCAAATATCCAAACTATATCAACAGGGGACATTTTTTACTTATCCACCGTCCTTAACATGATTTGTTGCACAGAGCGGCCACATAAATAAATAAATGATAGAATGAATGAGTTGAGTGAATATGCCATGAATTAATGAATCTAGAAGAATAACTCATTATTAAATTCAGCAGCAACCAATATCTCTACCCTATGACTGGTGTATTGTCACTAACAAGTGCTAAGGTAACGAATTTAAACTCGTAGTCAATCTAAAATGGGAGATGTAATAGAAAACATATACAAAGATAAACATACAAACAAAATTAGCCATGGAAATAGCTACTTATCCTGTTTATTACTGATTAAATAACAGTTTATATTAGGTAAAAGAAAAATCAACACCCTTCTAAACTTACCACAATTTTAAACTTAGAGACCATCATGAACCAAAGTTTATATTAACTAAAATTCCCTCTCTCTTTTTCTGTTTTTATAGGTATTTAAGTTTAATAATATCTACATTTTCACACACATCTTTATAGATGCAAGAAGTATAATACCAATGAAAGCTTTCAATATAATACAAATGATCTTGTAAAGACATTTCATAAAATCGTTCATTTAAAAAAGTAACAAAATGTTTCTAATACAAAGGTACATTTTTAAGAGAATAAATGGGTGTTTGAATGAAAATAGCATGGTTGATTTAGATTCTTTTTCCACCAGAAAATACAATTCGAGCTAAGAGTAAGCAGAGGTTCTCCATGCTGCAAGATGGTTAACAGTATATAAACCATCTACACTGAGCTATTCATCCATTCAGTTCAATTTAAGAGAAAAATAAATAGGATTTTAGGCCTCCAACCTTTACAAGGACATACAGTGCTCTGAGAGTTCCACTTGGCTTCAGCCTTTGTCTAAATTATCTTACATTCCAGAATTCTAGAATCAGCCCACACCAGATGGATTTTTCAAGTTTATTTTGGTCTAAACTTGAAGCCCACAGGAAGTATTGTGAGCAGCTCCAGGGTTTGAGATGTGGAAAGGCTCTCTAGGGCTTACAAATAACCACTTTGTGTCAAATTAGCTCAATGTAGCTGGCAAGAGACTGACCGTGCAGCTGTAGGGAGTTGCATTGCCAGTCCCTTAGCTACCAGAGCCATTGACCAAATATTCTCTCTCAAAAAGGATTAATCAAAATCATCAACATTTGTTCTTCAAGGTCTTATTTCAAAATTGTTAATGTTACATTTTAGAGACCTCTGAGATTTCATAACTTTTGTAACCTGTTTAAACATTCAATCACAATGTCAGGAAATCTTGCTTTCTAAATTAAATTCCTCCTGGTACAACTGAAGTCCTTTTCCATGTTTTCCCCTTTGGAGACATCAAGCATATTATAGTCACTGTCTTCTGAGAAGCTGAGTCCCTCATAGCTGAAGGTAGTCATCCTACTTAATATCTCCAAGGTCTTATTTTATGAGCATATCACCATCTGTGTGATTCTCCTCAGAATCATTCCCAAGTTCTTTGTAAACCATGAAGTCTTACACTGGAAGTAGTACTCAACCTCACTTCATAATCTCTCTTTAGCAGGGGTAGTTGATTCATAATTTAGCTGTAAAATCTTCAACAAGTACTCTGCCTTCAACATATATATCCTCATAGTACCACATTCACAGTCCCTGTAATTTCACAGAGGAGTGTCCAGAAAAATGCTATCTACACTTACCATTTCCTCTCCCTAACTTTCTCAACTCAGGAAAATCTGGCTTTTGCTCAAATAATTAAATTTGTTTTTTGCCAAGATGTGAGTTGACAAATCTAATGAACACATCTCAATAGACTTCGTGGCAGTTTTTGACTCCCTTGCTGTCTTCTGTCTTGGTAGTATCACTTTTCCTCTACCCCTCAGGAAGCACCTTCAAAGTTTTCTTCAAGGTTCCTCTTGTCTACCTTTTAAATGTTGATTATCCCCAAGGTTCCTATCCAGGCACTCTCTCTCTCTCATCACATCTGCTGTTCCTTACTCTCAAAACTTTAGCTACCTACTTAACAGTATGTGTTAGACCAACGTCTTCAGCTTAGATCTTTCTCATAAGTTTCAGTTCCCTTTGTCCAACGCCTGCCAAAAATTGCACCCACATGACCACAAACTCTTCAAACTTAAGATATTCAGCTCTCCATCCCTCATAAGGCTACAATCATCCTACATTTTCTATGTAGTGAATGGCACAGCATTTACCCAGAGTCTCCAGCTAGAAATCTAAGAGTCATTCTTGCCTACTCACTCATTCATTCATTTACTAAACAACTCTATCTTTGCATCTCCCCAATCCCTGCACTGTACGATGTACTTGGGATAGAATAGTAAGGAAAGCAACAAAGTCCCTACCCTTCTAGAGTTTACAGATTAGTGACAGAACAGAGATTAAATAAATTACAAGCTGATACTCACCAGACCCCTTCTAAACTAGGCCACAACTCAACTCAGTTCCTTGGGATTCCCAACCAATGGACCCAAGGCTTGGCCCTCCTGAGAAATAGTCAAGAAGGATATATTTGCAGAGTGAGAATGGAGTTTGAAGCACAGGTTAGTAAGTTCACTGGCATAGTGTGATGCCTATCATGGTATGGAACAGAGTTGGGACTGGAAGAGAAGAAGGAGAACAAGAATAGGCTATAGGCCAGGGGCCAGATGTCCCTGTGCTTCCACTTTCCTGAATGGAACTTCTAGGATTCCAAGAATTTTAAATTCAAATATGCTTTCCCAGTCATTATAAAGGTATATTTGTCAAAGTAGAAGGAAAAAAATCGATTTTACTTAAGCTTTTATGAATTTGGCTTATAATTTTTAAGTATTTAGACATATACTACATGAACTTCCATTCATACTTTTGCCCCACAAATATTAGGGGCAGCCCTGAAATGTATTTGGTAATGCTGAAAAAGATAAAAGAGAGATAAAGAGTGAGAACCACATATACAACATTAAGAATGAGAAGTGCATGACATTACTACATATACAATAGAAACTAAAGAGAGAATACCAAGAAAAGCCTATCATTTGGAAAAACTGGATAATTTTATTTTAAAAAAATCTATACAAAAATTGTCTTATGTAAAAAGAGAAAATTTAAATAGTCCTATAACATTAAAGAAATTGAGCAAAACAATAAGTAAAAAATTATCATGAGGGAAAAATAAAATCACTGGGATCAGATAATTTTACAGGTAAATTCTACCAAAACATTCAAGAAACAGATTATTCAAATTTTATACACACTCTTTCAAAGGACAAAAGTTGTCATCTCATTTTGATACCAAAACTAAAGAAGGACAGTGTAAGTAAGGAACATTGCAAGCTAATCACAGATATGAACACTAATGCAAAATGATGAATCCAATATTAAACAAGCCAAATCCAGAAATTAATAAAAATAATATGCTATACCAAATTTAGTGTACCCCAAAACTGCTAGAATGATTTTCACTAGAAATTCTATCAATAAAATGAATTACTTTAATAAATTTAAGGAGGAAAAAGGTGTGATCATTTCCATAGAAAGAGAAAAAGCATCAATAAAATTCAAATCAGATTCATAATAAAAACTAACAAAGGAAAGATATTTCCTTAAAGAGATGATGAGTACCTAAAAAAAAAAAAAAAAAAAAGAAGAAGAAGAAGAAGAAAAGGAAACTTCAACAAAAGTTATTTAATGGTGAAACATTAAAAGTATTTGTTAAAATCAAGAACAAGTAAAGGAAGAAATAAAAGGTTAATTTCTGGAAGTGGAATAACTGAGATACAGGAAATTAGTATTTTAATTTTAATAGATAATACAAAAGCACTCTTCCAAAAGGTGTTGATTTTACAACTCTAGTGCCCATTTTCCCATACACTTACTGGCACTGAATATTATTCTTTTTTTTAATCACTGCTTATCTGTTAAGAAAACAAATTTTATTTTTGCTTTGTGAAGATTCTGTTTATGTCATTTGTAGAGTCTTACTTAATATTTTAGGTTGTTGTAGCTTACCATTGTTACTGAATATTGAGGGAGATGAGGATGAGAAAGGTTGCCAAGTCTTAACTGAGCTTAATGGTATCAGTTAAAAATGAAAATGATCTCTATGAAAACTTGGCCAAAAGGGCATTATAAATCTGTGTACTATAACAATGTTATCTGCACCAGAAGTTGAGCCAGGAAATCTGTATCCATGCCTCATGCCTTGTTTCAGCCACCATATCCCTCCAGAGGCTTCATGGCAGGCAAGCAGTACAATGAGAGAATTCTGGTGTTCTCAACCATGGCAACTCTCACAGACACTGGTGAAGGCCTCTCCCCTAAGATCTCAGACCTGGAGATGCCTCTGTCAAGCAACGGCTCTCAGGTGAACACGTATGATACAACTTCTATTATCGCAATCTGGAACTGTATTCACCAACATATACATATCCAATACTACCAGAATCTATGAAAACTCAGTGATAAAAAAATCAGAGAGTCAAATTCCCCCAGGTTTTTGTTTTAACTTCTATTTTGCAGAAAAGACCTCTTTTCTAGATGAATGCTGTTTCACAGAAACCCATTTCTCAGTCTACAAACATAGTTTCTGGATAATAATTTGCAATAAACCTTTTGCTCAAATCACCAAGAATAGGAGGTCTGAAATACACTTCAGAGTTGTGAGACTTTTGAAACCCACCTCAGAAGCCCTGAAACTGTTATTTGTTGCTCTTTTTCAGAGATAACCTCAGTCCTTCCTCACTGAGAATATTAGGGTTAAGATTTAAGAATACAGATAAAGTCCTTGAATTCAGATAGCTCTGGATTAAACATCAGCTCCTTCACCAAAAGGCTGTGTGACCTTGGGTGAGGTCCTCTAAGCCTCCATTTCCTCCTCAGTTTTTTGTTTTTGTTTTGTTGCTGTTGTTGTTGTTTTGAGACAGAGTCTCACTCTGTCACCCAGGCTGGAGTGCAGTGGCATGATCTTAGCTCACTGCAACCTTCACCTCCCAGGTTCAAGCAATTCTCCTGCATCAGCCTCCCAAATAGCTGAGACTACAGGCTCCTGCCACCATGCCCGGCTAATTTTTATTGTATTTTTAGTAAAGATGGGGTTTCACTATGTTGGCCAGGCTGGTCTTGAACTCCTGACCTCGTGATCCGCCCACCTCGGCCTCCCAAAGTGCTAGGATTACAGGTGTTAGCCATCGTGCCGGGCCTCCTCCTCTATGAAGACAGTATAGCCTGGCACTGAATAATCGAGAGGATCAAATGAGACAATGTACTTAAATCATAGCTTTAATAAGTGCTCAATAAATGGTAGCCATCATCACTATTATTTCTCTCAAAGAACGCTCCTTTCTAGATTCCCCAGTCCCTCTTGCTTTTCTTCAGTGCTCTCACCTCCTCAAAGAGCTATGGAGCCCAGCCTTGGATTGGCTAAGTCACTCAAATCCAGAGCGCAGTTCACAGCTATGTCCATACTGCGCCCTCTAGTGTCATTTTAGGGACTACGTGACTCTGGAAGCGCCGTTACCTCCAGGATTATGCCAGGGGTGTTAAGTTTCTCTCACTATGTCAGGTGCGTGCCCTCCACTCCCAACGTCACTCCACAGCTTGATAATGGTGGTGCTCACAGAGCACTGATATTCATTTAGGTCTGGGTGAGGCTCACATTCTATAACGTGGGATGGAACGAATCATCTGTCCCTTCTAACAGGGAGCTTTCAAGCTCCAGAAACCAGGAGACTCCTACAACACATTCATCTCCATATGTCCACCTGGGACCATTGGGCACATAGATGTAAATTTTATCTGGAAATAGCCCTGAATGCCCCCATGCATGTGTAGAGCCCGGGAAACACACCTACTGGGAGGTCATACTCACCACCCCTCTTCTAAACCAGGCCACAGTTTAGAACCCCTGGGTTATATAATATGGATAACAGATGGCTAATACATGTCTTTAATGGCTTGAGATTATATCTGCTCTTGAGCCTGTGTGTTCAAAGGTAGTAAAACCAAAACACTGGTGAAATGGTAGAAGAATAATAATAAAATTGTTGGCACAAAATTCCAACACAGATTTTCAATTGCTCATCTCTGTTCAATATGAGGAGAAATGAGAGCTGACACCTATTCAGCACTTGACACATGTGAGGTACTCTTCTAAAAGTTTTCCCTATATTAGCTCCTTTAATACCCAGAACAACGTTACAAGGCATTTATTTTTCCAATGTTTTAGATGACAAAACTGAGGCACAAAATGGTTAGTAAGTGGCCTAAGATTGAACATTTACCAAATGGCAGATCTGGTTGAGTAACAAATGGCATTTTTAAAAACCGCAAAATTACAACTTTAGAAAGCTTATCAGAGGGAAAGAAGGTAGGAACAAAGGGATGAAGAAAGGAATGGAGGAACGAAAGAAGGAAGGGAGAAGAAAGAAAGAAATTAAGAAAAATGACACATGGTATGTTTTAACACAAAGCAGACTCTCGTCAGTGTAACCAGATGATGTCAGCAGGATGCTGAAAGGACTCAACATAAAGAAAGGAACGTTGAAGCTGTTGAAACAATCCAATCAACTACTTCTTGACATCCAGACAGTAGTCCAATCTGAGTTGAAGAACCACTATGAACTCTTGCTTTGGGTCACACTTTCTAAGACCAAGCCATGCCTCCTAAGACTCTAAACCATACCTTCTACTAGAAAATATGAGAAATACAGTAGCTCTCCCTAAGGGGCTATTTCATCATTCAGAAAGATGATAACTTGGATAGATATCTATGTTAATCATGCTTTGAGAAGTTAATAAGATGCTACATTTGTTGAAAGGTAATTTAAACAGACTAAGACACCAACCTGAAATGTGCTCAAAAAGGTGATCATGTGCCCTTAAACAGACCTTCATCTACACTGTAAGCCATGTAGGTATCCATTTTATGTGTCTCCTAATCTTCCATTATCAAATTATTTATTCTTAGCATATTATAAGCAATAGTAGCAGAGGATCATTGGCTCGGTACTAACTGTGGTTTTCAACTCTTGTCCTGAACTGAATCTGCAACAGCAGAATTTTCCTTGGCTCTTACAGGTTATAGGAAATGGTGCATTCCTAGTCCTCTTTGAAGTATAGTTCCTACTAATCCTCTTCTCAGATGCAGAGATCCCCAGACAACCTCAAAACCTACTCTAATAGGGCCCCGTGTAATCCAAGGCCACTGGCATTTGCCAGCCCACTCACACCAGTCACCATCTCTTCCCAGCAGGAGGTTTCATGGCACAGATACCCCTGACCCACTTAAAGAACTCTAAGCTCCTACAGCACAAATACATGCATAAATATATACCAGATGCATAGATCAAATTTAAGAATAGATAATGGATATGGAACTGTCAACATGACCCTCACAATCACATTTTTTCATCCTCCCATGTGGTATCCACCTGCAGTACATTGTCAGTGGGTTTGGTTGAAGCTCAGTAGGTTCTCACTTTCAAAGTTGGCTTTGTGCTTATGGGATTTTTTCATTTTAGCTTTGTTTTCAGTGATGCGGGTGCCCATAGAACTAAAAATTATCTAAGATAAATGGTTCACCTTTAAAATTTGTTTGTAAAGGAAAACTGTATTAATATTATCATTAGAAAGACTTCAGTTGTCCTTATTCTTTTACCATTAACAACATAATAAAAATTACATCAGAACAACTACAGAAGCCCAGTATTTTATTCTTAAAACTATTCTTCCAAATGAAAATGATTCCTATAAAACATGCACTAAACTTTTCTAAAGAGAGACTTAAAGATTTAAAAGCATATAGATAGAACAAAGAAGTAGAGATTAAACTAAGCAATAAGAATCTGAGTCAAGGCTGGGCGCAGTGGCTCACGCCTGTAATCCCAACACTTTGAGAGGCTGAGGTGGACAGATCACCTGAGGTCAGGAGTTCCAGACCAGCCTGGCCAATATGGTGAAACCCTGTCCTACTTAAAAAAAAAAAAAAAAAAAAAAAAAATTAGCCAGATGTGGTGGTACACCCCTGTAATCCCAGCTACTCAGGAGGCTGAGGCAGGAGAATCACTTGAACCCAGTAGGCGGAGGTTGCAGTGAGCTGAGATCACACCACTGCACTCCAGCCTGGGTGACAGAGCAAGACTCCATCTAAAAAAAAAAAAAAAAAAATCCTGAGTCAATACCCAAGTTCACCTTGGACAAAAAATAAATAAATAAATTACCCTTGTAGCGATCAACCATCCTGTGTCTTTACTTACAAGTTCGGGAAGCAATTCTAACAACCTACATACAAGAAAAAGATTCCAAACAGCTTTTTAGGTTTAGTGTCTCTCAAAGACAAATTCTTAGCTGGCACTTAGTGCCTCTCAAAGACAAATTCTTAGCTGGCATTTACTCATTAAAAAAAAAAAAACTTCAGGCCAGGTGTGGTGGCTCACGCCTGTAATCCCAGCACTTTGGGAGGCCAATGTGGGCAGATCACTTGAGCCCAGTGCTGGGATGGGCAGCAGGTGCCTGGAGCCAGAAAGCAAGTAACAAAACACATGCAAGTGGAAAAAAAGTGTTCAGTATCACTCAGTGATGCCCAAAACCACTTCAAAGCAAAGCATCTATGAGGTGATTATGAGTGTCTATGCATGGAACCAAGAAGAATAATGAAATGAGGTTAATGTTGGAAAGTAAAATGACAGTAAGTTTGAGCGAGAGAGTGGAGTTTTGCCCACCCATGGCCATGCTGTTCCTTTTTCTAAAATGCTCTCCTTTCTCTTTCTCATCTCTTGCCTGTTTAACATGAAGACTCATCACATATGTCAATACTTCTGCGAAATTTCTCAAACTCTCTTGGCTGAGTTGAATGTGCACTGCCTTAATATTCTGCTTATTTCGATACCCATTTGCCTGCTGTTGTAATTGTCAATATGACTTCTCTAAGTACCCGTAGAAAGCAGGATATCCCTACTGCATGACACAGTACCTAGCACAAAAACAGTGCCTGATGATGGCTGTGGAATGTGCACCAAGTGTGATATTATCAAGAGAAAATCTGGATAGAAGTCAAAAGATCTGGCTTTTCATCTATGTTCTGCCACTATATGACTTTGGGCAAGTCTTTTCTTGTCTCTGTGCCTGAGTTTTCAAATCTTTAGAATGAGGAGTTAATATTATTATTATTGTTATTATTTTGAGACACGGTCTCTCTCTGTCACCCAGACTGGAGTGCAGTGGCATGATTTCGGCACACTGCAACCTCCGCCTCAGAGTTCAAGTGATTCTCCTGCCCCAGCCTCCCTAGTAGCTGGGACTACAGGCACCTGTCGCCATGCCTGGCTACCTTTTGTATTTTTAGTAGAGACGGGGTTTCACCATGTTGGCCAGGCTGGTCTCGAACTCCTGACCTCAAGTGATCTGCCTGCCTTGGCCTCCCAAAGTGCTGGGATTACAGGTGTGAGCCCCTCGCCCTGCCAAGATTATCTTTAAAGTTATTTAAAACTGTAACATTCTATGGTTCAATAGTGAAGTTTTCTTCTCTACTTTTCATCTTGAATTCAAAACGTGCTGTTAGTATTTCTTATCCCAAGTTGATCCATTGTAACACCCTTTCTTAACATCCATTACACCCTGATTCATGACCAGTAAAAGAGCCAATGTTTGCTGTTCTATTTTTAGAGGCTTTTTGTCATAACTATATAAAACTGTGAAGGTAGTATTAATTGCATGATCTCCACAGACACCTGTAAGCAAGCAAATATAGGTGATTTTCACATTTCTCATTTACCATTTCACATTCTCATTTCACATACTCATTACCATTTAATCATTTACCATTTTAAAAAATCATGCCATATTACAAACTTCTCATATGCAAATATGCACGCACAAGGAGAGCATTGTCACTGCATTCAGAAGAAATCTACCATGGAGTTTAGTTATGAAAACCTACATGCTTAAAATGATTCTTATCTCTAATGAGCAATGCTTTGCAATCCTCGTTCTAACTCTTTTTTAACCACACTTTTCAGTTGCATACATTTAAAACAAATATGACTAAGTAATTGTTTACATTTTCTGTAACCCCTAAACCATATAATCCTGAGCAAGTAACTTCACCTCCCTGAGTCAAATGTGAAACTGGAGAATTTGAATCAATAATACTTGAGGAATATTTCCTTTTTTAAAATTCTATATTTTTTTTTAACTTTTATTTTAGCTTCAGGGTTACATGTGCAGGTTTGTTATACAGGTGAATTGTGTGTCATGGGGGTTTGGTGTACAGATTATTTCATCATCCAGGTAATAAGTGCAGTACCCAATAGGTCATTTTCCAGTCCTCACCCTGCTCCCACCCTCTGCCCTCAAGTAGGCCCAGGTGTGTGTTGTTCCCTTCTTTATGTCCATGTGTACTCAATGTTTAGCTTCCACTTATAAGTGAGAACATGTGGTGTTTAGTTTTCTGTCCCTGTGTTAGTTTGCTTAGGATGATGACTTCCAGTTCCATCCATGTTGCTGCAAAGGATATGTCTTTTTATGGCTGTGTAGTATTCCATGGTATATATCTGCCACGTAAAAGTCTATAAATATATTACCATCTCTTTGCATGCAAAGAGAGAATTTGAAAAAAAAAGATAATAAAAATGATCATTATAAAATTAGGACTGCTTGCCATAAAATGAACAAGATCATGTCCTTTGCAGGAAAATGGATGGAGCTGGAAGCCATTATCCTCAGCAAACTAAAATAGGAACAGAAAACCAAACACCGCATGTTCTCACTTATAAGTGGGAGCTGAACAATGAGAACACATGGACACAGGGAGGGGAACAACACACACTGGGGCCTGTCAGGGGGCAGGGGAGAGGGAATATCAGGATAAATAGCTAATATATGTGGGGCTTAATATCTAGGTGATGGGGTGACAGGTGCAGCAGACCACCACGGCACACATTTACCTCTGTAACAAACCAGCACCTCCTGCACATGTTTCCCAGAACTCAAAGTAAAATGAAATTAAATTAAAAAATAAATAAATAAATAAATAAAATAAAATTAGGACTGCTCAAATCAATCCATTCACGTAATATTAATCATAACAATCATATCTATTCTCCACATGAGGCCACATGAAAACAGACTTTTACAAAGATTCTCAGAGTATCCTAAAGTTTATAGAGAATAAGACACCATTATTTTCTTTAGAAGTTCCAGATCCTGAAGTTACCAAGACAGTCTGTCAATCAGTCTTTTTCCTGACAAATATAAAAATCTCAGCTGGGCTAATTACTCAATTCCTCCTTAAATAAAAGTAAAGAATCATTTATTATTATCCCAGTTTACCACCTTTTAAAATTAACCCCAGGATTTCATAAAAGTTTTGGTTTTATTTTATTCTCATCATCATATTGTACTTTTGAAATAAGTAGTGGTTTGGCACTGATTTTTGAGATGAGACTGTAACAGCTGAAAAAATGTTAAAACTTGTGAAAAATGATCCAGCAATATACAGGCCAATCCAGACTACCCTAGAAAGTTAGTAAAGCACAAGGAGATAAGGTTATTTTTTATCTCAATACCAGTTAGAAAAAAAATCCTTCTTATAATTGAATTTGATTGCTTTTATTCTTGCCTTCTCCTAAACGTTATATCCCACATCTTTTTACACTAAACTTGTATTCTACTCAATGAACTAGCATTCTATAATTAGCCTGGGAAACTGAGATGTTTATGATTAAAACTCTCAGCAAAATCAGCATACAAGGGACATACCTCAATGTAATAAAAGCCATCTATGACAAACCCACAGCCAACATAATGCTCAATGGAGAAAAGTTGAAAGCATTGCCTCTGAGAACTGGAACAAGACAAGGATGTCCACTCTCACCACTCCTATTCAACATAGTACTGGAAGTCCTGCCAGAGCAATCAGACAAGAGAAAGAAATAAAGGACATCCAAATTGGTAAAGAGGAAGTCAAACTGCTGCTGTTTGCTGATGATATGATAGTTTACCTAGAAAACCCTAAAGACTCTTCCAGAAAGCTCCTAAAACTGATAAAAGAATTCAGCAAAGTTTCCAGATACAAAATCAATGTACACAAAATGGTAGCTCTTCTATACACCAACAGCAACTAAGCTGAGAATAAAATCAAGAACTCAACCCCATTTATAATAGCTGCAAAAACAAACAAAAAAAAAAAATACTTAGGAGTATACCTAATCAAGGAGGTGAAAGACCTCTACAAAGAAAACTACAAGACACTGCTGAAAGAAATCATAGACCACACAAAAGATGGAAACACATCCCATGCTCATGAATGGTAGAATCATTATTGTGAAAATGACCATACTGACAAAAGCAATCTACAATCTACATATTAAATGCAATTCCCACCAAAATACCACCATCGTTCTTCAAAGAACTAGAAAAAACAATTCTAAAATTTATATGGAACCAAAAAAGAGTCCACATAGCCAAAGCAAGACTAAGCAAAAATAATAAATCTGGAGGCATAACATTACCTGATTTCAAACTATAATATAAGGCCATAGTCACCAAAACAGTGTGGTACTGGTATAAAAATAGGCATATAGACCAATGGAACAGAATAGAGAACCCAGAAATAAAGCCAAATACTTACAGCCAACTGATCTTTGACAAAGCAAACAAAAACATAAGGTGGGGAAAGCACACCCTTTTCAACAAATGGTGCTGGGATAATTGGTTAGCCACATGTAGGAGGATGAAGCTGGATCCTCATCTCTCACCTTGTATAAAAATCAACTCAAGATGGATTAAGGACTTAAATCTAAGATCTGAAACTATAAAAATTCTAGAAGATAACACTGGAAAAACTCTTCTAGACATTGACTTAGGCAAGGATTTCATGACCAAGAACCCAAAAGCAAATGCAATAAAAACAAAGATAAATACCTGGGACTTAATCAAACTAAAGAGTTTTTGCATGGCAAAAGAACTATCAGCAGAGTAAACAGACAACCCACAGAGCGGGAGAAAATCTTCACAATCTGACAAAGAACTAATATCCAGAATCTACAAGTTATTCAAACAAATCAGCAAGAAAAAAACAAAATACAACAAAAGAACAACAATCCCATTACAAACAGAAACGTACAAAAAATAAACACACAAACAAACAAAAAACCTTAGAAATATACCTAACCAAGGAGGTGAAAGATCTCTACAAGGAAAACTACAAAACACTGCTGAAAGAAATCATAGAGGTGAACAGACAATTCTCAAAAAAAGATATACAAATGGTCAACAAGCATATGAAAAAGTGTTCAACATCACTAGTAATCAGTGAAATGCAAATTAAAACCACAATGTGATATCACGTTACTCCTGCAAGAATGGTCAAAATCAATAAATAGTAGATGTTGGCATGGATGCAGTGATCAGGAAACACTGCTACACTGCTGATGGGAATGTAAACTAGTATAACCATTATGGAAAACAGTGCGGAGATACCTTAAAAACTAAAAGTAGAACTACCATTTGATCCAGCAATCCCACTACTGGCTATCTATCCAGAAGAAAAGAAGTCATTATACAAAAAAAAAGGAAAAATACTTTCACATGCATATTTACAGCAGCACAATTCACAATTGCAAAAACATGGAACCAACCCAAGTGCCCATCAATCAACGAGTGGATGAAGAAACTGTGGTGTGTGTGTGTGTATATATACACACACAATGGAATACTACTCAGTCATAAAAATGAATGAATTAATGGCATTTGCAGCAACCTGGATGAGACCGAACACTATTATTCTAAGTGAAGTAACTCAGGAATGGAAAAACAAACACTGTCTGTTCTCACTCATAAATGGAAGCTAAGCTATGAAGATGCAAAGGCATAAGAATAACACAGTGGACTTTGGGGACTCATGGGGAAAGAGTGGGAAGGGGGTGAGGGATTAAAGACTACAGATCAAGTGCAGTGTATACTGTTCGGGTGATGGGTGCACCAAAAATCTCACAAATCACCACTAAGGAATTTACTCATGTAACCAAACACCACCTGTTCTCCCAGTAACCTATGGAAATTTTTTTAAAAAATTTAAGAATACTTTCCCAGTTTGACAGTGTGGCATAAAGATAAAATGTTTATTTAGGACTTGATGTATTTTTAACGGAAAGTAATAACAAAATTTAAATTTTAAAGAAAATATTTTATTAAAGTGCTCAATTTTCCCATTTTTTTAAATTAAAATAAAATTTGCATAGAGTGAAATGCACATATCTTGAATGTGCAATTCAATGAGTCTAGAGAAATATATATACCCAAATAAGACCACCCAAATCAGGATATTAATTATTCCCCTTTCCCAAAGGTGTTCTTGTGCCCCCATCCAGTCAATCTATATCCCACATAGGTAAAAACTGTTCTGATTCTGATCACCATAGAATAGATTTACCAGGCTGGGCTGGGAATTTCATATAAATGGAATCTAAATATATAAATAAATCTATTATGTTGTATGCACTAGTAGTTTTTTATATTGCTGAGTAACATACTACTGTATGACTATGCCATAACTTGTATATTACGAATAAAGTTGCTATAGCATCTTTATTGACAAATTTTAGAGACAAATATTCATTTCTCTTGCATAAATATTTATTAGTGGAATTGCTGTGTCTTAGGCAGATATATGTTTACCTTTACAAGAAGTTGCCAAATAGTTGTACAAAGTGATTGTACCCTCTTATATATCCTCCAGGGTTAGAGTTCGAATTACTCCACATCCTTGCAAACATTTGGTGGTGTTTTAAATTGTGTCTATTCTATGGGAAATAAAATTACATATCATTTTATATCTCACTGTAGTTTTATTTACATTTTCCCGTTGACTTGATCTTGAGCAATATTTGAACATTCATACATCTGTTAAAAAGTTGCTGTTCAAGTCTTTCGGATATTTTTAATTGAATTTTCTCTTTATTATTATTTTATAAATACCAATTACAAGTCCATTGTAAAATATATTTATTGACAGTCAGTCTGTCACTTGACCTCATTTTCTTATGATGTTTGTTGATGAACAGAAATTTTTAACGTTGTTATTTTCTTTTTTGGTTACTGCTTTGTAGAACTCTAAAAATCTTGTGTGGGTACTAATACTGAAGATATTCTCCAGTGTGTTTCTCTATAAAGTTTATAATTTTAACTTTTATATTTCTGTCTATGATCCATATTGAATAAATGTTTATTCCTGGTATAAGGTAAGGTTCCGTTTTATTTTTCCCCATATATTTTTAGTGCTACTTTAATTTTAAAAAACACATTCTCTAATTGTTTACAACAACTATAAACAAATGTTATTGATATTTTTAATATCTGGCAATCCTGATAAGTTTACTTTTCAGTTCCAGCAGTGATTGTGTAGGTGTCTTAGAATTTCTGTGTAAAACCTTGTTGCCTGTAAATAGACAGTTTTATTCCTTCCTTTCTTATTTGTTATCTTCTTGCATGTTTGCAAGCCAGGGCTTCTAAAACAATGTTAAATAGAAGTGCCCACAGCAAACTTCTTAGTCTTTTCTAAGTCTTTGGGGAGAAGCTTTCATAATGTAAGTATGATGTTAAGAAAGATATTTCCTAAAGGCTTGTCACAAATTGATCAAGTTCCCTCCTATTCTAAGTTCCTGATAAATTTTATCACAACAGGGTGTTGAATTTCAATTTTTTCAATATCTCAATTCCTAAATTAGCTATAGGCCTACTTAGCTTTTCTACTTCTCTTTCTCCACTCAGTTTGGTACTTATTATTTTTCCAGGAATTTGTCCATTTCACCTTAGTTCTTGAATTGACAAGCATAAATTATTTCACAAATATCCTTTTACTCTTCTTTCACTATCTATAAAATCTGCATTTACATACTCTCTTTTAATTATGATACTGGTAATTTATGTATTCATTCTTTCTTAATCAGTCTTGGTGGAGGTTTGTATTAGTTTTTCATTGCTATTATAACCAAATGCCACAACCACAGTGTTTAAAATAACAGAAATTTACTCTCTTAATTTCTAGAAGCCACAAGTCCAAAAAGAGTCTTGCAGGTCTAAAATCCAAAGTCAGTATGGCTGGCTTTTTCTGGAGGCTTCAAGCGAGAATCTATTCCTTGCCTCTTCCAATTTCTGGTGGGTGCCGACATTCCTTGCTTCTGGCCACATACAGCAATCTGTTTTCCTTACCACACTTCCTTCTCCTCTTCTGTCATCAAATATCCCTCTGCCTCTCACTTTAAAGAACAACTATGGTTACATTCGGGACCCACTCAGATTATCCAGGATAATCTCCATATCGCAAGACCCTTAATTTAATCATACCTGTCACATCCCTTTGCTATTCTGTTCTATATTTTATTGATTGCTAATGTTACCTTTTTATTTCCTTCCCTTTAATTACTTTGGCTTTGATTTGCTCTTCTTTTCGCTTAAACAGGGCTCATTGATTGTAAATATTTTTTTCTTTGCTAATATCAGAGCTATCAATTTCCCTCCATACAATCTTTATCTATCCCCAAACATTTTGATATGCATTCATTAGTTAACCACATTCTCTAATTTAGCTTGTGACTTCTTCAACCCATGAGTTATATAGAAGTGGTTTTTTTTATTTTTCAAATATTCATGGATTTTTCTGATTATATTGTTATTGATTCCAGTTTAATTCCACTGTGATCAGAGAACTAACAAAGATTAAGAGAGGTCTGAGAATTTACCTCACTTGAAAGCTAATAAGTTAACCTGACACGAATTTACTGATGCTGGCAGAAGACACAAGACTGCAAATCAGAAATGAAGGACAATTACAACAATAATAGTAGCAAGAGTATTAGCATTTGTGCTTGTTCCCTAAAACCTAATTCCCCTATAGTGATGTAAAGAAGACCAGGTGATATGCTTGCACATGCAGTGCGTTGTAATACAGAAGAAAAACTTCAAATTTAGGGATGTTGAATCTTACATAATAAAGTGGAAGTCTATCTGGTCTTTGCACCATAGGTCACTAAGACTCCATTCACTTGTTTTTCAGTAATTTTTCCCTGTGTTCTTCAAAACGGGTAAGTTCTATTAATCTGTATGCAAGTTTAGTGACTCTTTCTTCTGCTGTCTTCAATCTACTGTTAAGCCTAGCCATGGAATATTTCTTTTCAGTTATTGCACTTCTCTATTTTAGAATTTATATTTGCTTCTTTTTTGTAGGTTTCATTCCTCTCCTAAGAATCCCCATTTGTTTTCTCATTATGAACATCCTTTTCTTTAAGTCTTTGAACATATAAAGCTATTTTAAAGTCCTTGTCTACTTATTTCAACATTTATATCAAGTCCATCTATTTCTGTAATCTGCCTTTTCCCATGACTACAGGTTATATATTCCTGTTTGTTCACATGTAAAAACATTTTTATTGCATATGATATTGAGAATAATACGTTTAAGAGACACTTGATTCTGTTATATACTCTGAAGAGTGTTGATTTTTTTTTCTAGCATGCAGTTTAATTACTGGTTGATCAACTTGATTTTGAAGAGGCTTTTTAAAATATAACTTCCATAGATGTGGGGAGTTTGTTAGTGCATGTCTCTTTAAATTTAAGCCTTCATGCTAGGGAAAATCCTCTAGTCTTAGAACTTTTGTCTTTACTTCTAAAGTGTTTTGGGGTTTCAGTAGAAAGCCCAAGGCACCAAGGCACATATCAAGCCCTTCCAAATAAGCAGGACTCTAAATTATCTCCTCTCTGGTGGGAGTCTGTTCAAATGTCTCTTCAGCTCCTTCAGCCTTTCCGCTGTTGCTTTCTACTGGAATCCATGAAGCCTCCTCTGTGCATATCAAGATCAAATATCAGCCAAGGATTTGAGAGATTTTATTCACAGAATTTAGTGCTCTCTCCTTCATAACACTTCCCCTCTAAATTTCTAATCACTCTTGCAGTCCCAAACTCTATACCCTTATACATCAAGTCAGTAAGACGGCAGCTTTCTCCTTGAGTACTAGCTGTCCCAGACAATACTCCATACATTGGATTATCCACTCAGGAACAAAAAAAAATTATAAAAATGTAAATCTCACCCAGCAAACTTCCTGTCTATCAAGGGATAAATTCCTTTCAGTTTCTGCTCGCTTTGGTAACTCTCCAGTGTCTTCAAATAATAATGGTCTTTTTCCTTTCATGTATTTTGCAGAGTCTATGATTGTTATCTCTAGAAGAGTTAGTCTGACACAAACTACTCTGCCATCACAGGGACAGGAACTTAACTCCACTGGTACTTAAAACACCAAAAAAGTAATTATAAATGAATTTGCATTATAAAAAATTAAAATACAAGATAATCCAAGGAAAAGGAAATTTCCTATCTGCCATCTACAAAACGGGTGAAACAACCCAATATAACCCACTTTGCAGGAGACAGGATTAACAGTATAACTAAAACTATTATTTATTTCATTATAAATCAATGTGGAAACAGAAACGGTGGGAAGGTAAAATTGTTAACACTGGGACTAGCTAAATCTCATTTGGAATTCTGCATCCTTATTTAAGTCAGGTTTTCTACCTTGACTCTGTGAATCTTTCCCTAGTATTTATAACAAAACTGGAATTATACTGTGTGTGTGTGTGTGTGTGTGTACATATTCTCATGCATAATTGTGAAAAGAACACAGCATCCATCTTTGTGGTGGAAGGAATCTAACCACCTTCATTTTAGCTTACAATTACATGTAAAAATAAGCATGATTTGTAAGTTATTTCCAAACATGTGGGGACAGAAAACTAAAACATATTTTGAGAAACAACAATGCAACTATTGAAGCTAATAGTACAGTCAGAAAAAAAAAAAAAAAGCCTTAGGTAAATTGAGACATTTCCAAAGCTAAGAGTGCCTAATGTTGAAAAGGAGCCTACAATCTAAAGTTTTTGTTTCCATGAAGAACATACATGAGCCTATAGTAAAATGTGCAAATATTCTAAACTCTTTGGAATCTGCCCCCATCATAATGAATACCTTCCAAAAAAACCTGTGATGCCCTAATACCCAAGACCTGTGTCAGCAATCTCTGTCACAATGACAATTCCCTAGAGCAATGCTTTTCAAAATATAATATGTACAAGCATCACCAAAAGATCTTCTTAAAATGCAGTTTTATTTGTGAATGAGGCTGTAGATTTTGTATTTCTAACAAGCTCCCAGGTAGTACTACTGATCCATACTCCACATTTAGAGGAGCAAAAGTGTAGAATTCAGATGGATAATTACTTCTGATAAGTTCAAACTAACATCATGCCTTATTTTCCAGGAATGTCACCTCTCTGAATAGAGTAGATATTGGCTAGGACTAGGTTGAGGAAAGCCAGATACCTTGTAAGCAAAATTTGAGGAGACACTCACTCTGGGGTATTGACCCTGAACTTGTGCGACCCCGAAAGTGAGTGCTTCCTTATACTTTGCACCCTTGGCACCTCTCTGGCCTGACCCTAATCTTGACCCTGGTGACAGTTAAGACAAGAATAATAATGAATCTGGGAATTAATACTTCAAGAATAAAGAAACACACGGAATAGGAGAAAGAAGACTGGAAATGTGACATAACTTTCATTCACTCTAAATTATATTGGTTATAACTCTTCCTTGACCCCTGCAGTGCCTGACACCATGTGAAAGGAAGGGGTCAACCTACTCACCCAGAATAATAAAAAGAACATCACGGTAGTGGAATATTGCAGAAGATACCCAAAATTTCTAATTTTTATTAGTAGCACAGAATTTACACTTTAGCCATTAAATATTTCATACAAATAGAAGGAATTTTTCACTGTGCTTTTGAATGACAATATGCTGGTTTTATAAGTGACTAAAATCAACCAAATTCGAGAAAGAGCAATAATTAAGAACCTTGTTTAATTCACTTGAGGGTTATGAATTTTGCTATTTAAAAATGTATCTATAAGAGTATAATAATATGGAAAAGGGTCACAATGCAAAATTAAGTTTTAAAATGTATGATATAGGCTGTGGCTCACTCCTATAATCCCAGCACTTTGGGAGGCCAAGGTGGGTGGATCACTTGAGGTTAGGAGTTCAAGACCAGCCTAGCCAACATGGTTGGCTCCACGAAAAAAAGATACACAAAATTAGCCAGGTGTGGTGGAGGATGCTTGTAATCCCAGCCACTTGGGAGGCTGAGGCAGGAGAATCACTTGAACCTGAGAGGTGAAGGTTGCAGTGAGCCAAGATCGTGCCACGCCACTCCAGCTTGAGTGACAGAATGAGACTCCATCTCAGAAAAAATAAATAAATAATAAAATGAAATATTTTGAAATATTACAACTACTTTTTGAAAAATTATACATAGAAAAAAATTTGAAATATTACAACTACTTTTTGAAAAATTACACATAGAAAAAAATCACCAAAATAACATCTAAATTTTGACCAATGGTTTCCTTTAGGTTAAAAAAAAAAAAAAAAAACTATGGTTGATTCTTTTTTTCGCCTCCATCCCCTTTTCTAATAAGCATGTGTGATTTTTTTTTAGCTGAAATATTTATGTGTTATCAAGACGAATGACCTCCAAGTTTTATTCATAAAGAAACTTAACCAGTAGAGAGTTTAACAATGCACTTGTCAATTATCATAAATTTTTTGAAAGCCAGTTCTTACGTTAAATTTATAGAGTTGAGCATCAACTAAAACAATCATTACCCTTGACAAAATTCTAATCAATGATGAAAACTGTTATGCAAGGTTACAGAGAAACCTTGTCACCTTTAGTGTTCATAAAATCCAGGGAAAGAAACATAAGGCATATTTAGGTTACTGTCCTAGACTTCAAAAAAAGTGGATATTTCAATGCTTTTTTAAAATTTTAAAACATACATGATTCTACAACCTGGCACCCTGAGAAACAAAGGTGGGTCAAGAGGGTTAGGAGTGGTCAAAATGGCCCTGGTGCCTGAAGGCAGTAAGTTCAAGCTATAATGGGGCTGAACAGTCTGTGGGAAACAAGACCTAACTCAATCTTAGAGGATGACAAAATAAAATTTTCAAAAATCTAAACCAGGATTCTCATATAATTATGTGAATTGGTGTTAAAGTCTTATTTACCTCATTAATGAGGGAACCAGTAAGAGATAAAGCTAGCTCAAAGGTCATTTGAAGAATTGGGAATTCGTGGACATCTCTGAAAGATGAATTTAGAATATGATTGTTAGATACAAAACTGATTAATGTCCTAGAAAGCAATAAAATTATAATTTTGGGTTATCATTTATACTACACAGTTACCATGTAACTTCACGGTGTCTAAGCTTTAATCAACTAGTAAATAACAAAATTAACACAAGTGCAGTCTTTTAAAGAAGTAAATAATCCATGAATGATACAAATAATGCCATTGATGTCACCTCTGTTTTGTCTTATTTCTTTGTGTTGAAAAATTTTTCTTAGAAGGGGTAAGAAAGGTTTTCCAAAGAAGATGATGTTTAAACTAAGATTAGAGACAAGCAAGCAGTCTCAAAGGGCAGGCGAGAGCACTCCTGGGTGAGGGACGTGTATGTTCACCAAAGGAAAGGAAATGGATTTATAACTAGGGACAATGATAAGGACCCAGAAACTTGTAAAATAGCATTAAGGGCCAGATGCAGTGGCTCACACCTGTAATCCCAACACTCTGGGAGGCCAAGGTGGGAGAATCACTTGAAGCTACGAGTTTGAGACCAGCCTAGGCAACAAAGCGATAGCCCATTTCTATTTAAAATAATAATAATAATAACTAGCCAGGCAATATGCTGGCTGCCTGCAGTCCCAGCTACTACAGAGGCTGAGCTGAGAGGGTCCTTGGAGCCCAAGATTTCGAGAGTGCAGTGAGTTAGGATTGCGCCACTGCACTCCAGCCTGGGTGGCAGAGCAAGCCCCTGTCTGTTAAAAAAAGAAAAAATAGTATAAAGAAGGCTAATTAAAGTCTGATTTTCTTGCCAGCAGTCTTGTTCCTTCCAGTTAATTCTTCAGACTCCAGCCAGTGTGATCTTTCTAAAGAGCTCATTGAAAATCTGATCCTTTCAGCCCTCAGCCTACAATACTCCACTGTCTTCCCTTTGCCTACTGAAGAGCCATGCTCCTTAGACTGGCTCTCCATTCAGACCCTTCCTAACGTGCCTTGCTAACTCCCTGTGATGAAGTCTTGCTAAGTCACTTACAGTTTCCTGCCACCATCCTGCACTCCTTTCTACTCCTTGGCTGACTTTCTCACTGTCTGCCTAAATCGGTAATTCGCAACCCTGGTTGCACATTAAAATGACTTGAAAACTATGAAAACTTACGGATAACCAGCTCCCAGCTGCAGATCAATTAAATCAGAATTCCTGAAGATGAATTTCTAGCTTCAATTTATTAAAGCTGCACAGGTTATTTTAATGTGCAGCCAAAATTAAAACGTAATTATATCAAAGAACAAAGTAGAAAAGGCATTTGCTTATTCCAACTCCTTCTTCGCAAAGCTCTCCTTAAATATCGTATTCTCCATGAAGCTCTCCCCGAATTCCTGCTCCCACTCCTGCACATTAGTCATTCCATTCTCAGTACTCCTGAAGCACTTGGAACATATCTCCTCCATTTACATCAGATTTTCACCGTGGGACTAATAGTTTAACAAAAAGTGATAAAATTCCTCAAACACAATCCTTAAACAACCAGTTTTATCAAATGACTACATCAGAATTCTGAAACCAAAACAGAGCACTTTAAAACCACCAATACTGTCTTTTTAGTATTTTTGACAAAAAAAAAAAAAAACATATTGAAAGAAAAGTTTCCATATCATATGTGTACAGCTTGCTGAATTTTAGAAACTAAACACAACCCTGTAAAGTAGCCCTCAAACCTCACCAGTATCACAAAAATCTCTACCACTCCTGCACTCTCTTCCCCATGACTGTTAATGCCTAAAGTACTGTGAACTTCACTTCTAACATGGTAGATTGATTTTACCTTTTTCCTACTTTATAAAAGGAACCATCCAGTATGTAGTCTTGTGTAGGTTTCTTCATTCAGCATTATGAGACTCACTTATATTGTTGCGTGTATTGTAGACCATTCACTGCTATTGTTATATAGTAACCCATTAATTGAAGACAGTACAATTTACTTATCCATTCTACTGTTGATGAACATTGTTTATTTTCCAATTTTTTGGCTATTATCAATGTACTGCAGTGATATTCTAGGACATATGTTTTGATCATATGAATGAATTTTTCCTGGGTATATACCTAAGAGGAGAATTACCTAGTTATAGGATATGCATATGCTCCCCTTTAGTAGATACTGCTAAACTACTTTGTAACAAATTTTTCCTTTGATCTGGCCTGTATAAGAGGGCCAGTTTCCTCACCAACACTTAATAGTTTCCATCATTTTTATGTAGCCATTTTCGTGGTATCCCATTGTGGTTTTAGTTTCCAGTATTGTTTAAGTTTAATACAACTGAGCACCTTTCATATGTTTATTATACACTTCACTGTCTCTTTTGTGAAGGTTTTGCCCACTCTCCTATTGGGTTTTTGTTGATTTTTCTTACTAATTGTGAAATTTGCTAATATATTATGGAGATAAGTCCTTTGTTAGATATGTGTACTGCAAGTACTTTTTCCACTCTATAATTTGGTCTTTTGAGAAACAGAAGGTCCTGCTTTTATTTACTCTATTGTATCACTATTTTCTTGCATGTGAGGGTATTTGATTCCTATTTTAAAAAGTGTGCCTACTCCAAAGTCAGAAAGATGTTCATCTATGCTTTTTCTAAATGTTTTATAATTTTGTCTTCCACATTTAGATCTACAGTCCATCTGGAATTGACTTTTGTGTACATGATATGTTTTTTGCCATGTGGCTATCTGATAAATGCAGCACTATTTACTAAAAAGATAATCTTTTCCCCTCTATACTTCTATCATAAGCCATTTGACCACATACGTGTAGGTCTGTCTCTGGACTTCCTATCTTGTTCCAATGGTCAGTTTGTCCACTCTTACGCCAATGTCATATTCTCTCAATTACTTACTATATCTTTAGAATAAATCTTGATATTAGGTAGCTTTATTTGATATTAGGTAGCTTTATTCTGCTTCAAGTTTGTCCTGGTTATTCTTAGCCCTTTGTCTTTTCATGCAAATTTTAGAATCAGCTTATCAAATTTAACTTCCTTTAAAAATCTGCTGGAATTTTTATTTTTATTACATTGACTTTATCAATTAATTTGGAAAGAATTGAAATATTAACGGTATTGAATCTTCCAATCCATGAACATGGCATTTACTTAGGTCTTCTTTAATTGTTCTCAATAATATTTTAAAGTTTTACATGGAATGATATTGTGTATCTTGTATCATACTTGTTTTCAGTTTTTTATGTTTCTTACTATCACAGTAAACGATTTCTCTATCTAAGGTCCCCAAGAGCATCTTTAGGTTTGATGATTTGCTAGGTGGATCCAAAGGACCCAGCATAGGGTTATTTTCATAAACATGATTTAAAGATACAAATAGATAAAAAGCAATATCAACAAAAGGAAAGGGAGCATTGGGTGAAGTCCAGATTACACTAAGCACATGCTTCAAAAAGTTCTCTCCTAGGGGAATCTCACAGGATAAGCTTAATTCCCCCAGTAATAAGTTGTGATGTGTAAAATGTTGTCTACCAGGAAAACTCATTGGAGATTCAGTGCCCACTGTACCAAAATTCCAGACTCCCAGGAGGAAACAGATGTTCAAAATATATTACATTGTTTGCACACAGTACAGATACAGTGAAAAACTCTTATCAGCTGGGATCATGAGAACCCTCTAGAAATCCAAGTTCCCTAAGGGCCAACCTTGTAAGTAGGCCATTCTAGAAATACGCATTTATATGTGCTGTATATTAACTATATTCTGAACAGTACCTTTTAAAATTTTTATTAACTATTCATCTTTTACTGGCATATATGAATACAGTGGATTTTTATACATTGATACTATATCCAGGGAATGTCTTAAATTCACTTATAATAGTATACATGTAGATTCTTTTAGATTTTCTAAGTATACATCATGTAGCCATTGGCTTTCTTTCAATATAAATCTGTGAACTCTTTCCCCACATTGAAACAGAAGAATATAAAGATTTCATTAAGCTACAATTTTCTATCCATTATCATGTAAACATGGTGTGAAATATAGTTTAAAAAACAAAGAGTTAAATACTTCCTTCCTCTTCCAAACTTACAAAACCAAAAAAGATAGAGAGTTTTAGACATTCA
Organism: Piliocolobus tephrosceles; assembly: GCF_002776525.5. NCBI lineage: Eukaryota > Metazoa > Chordata > Mammalia > Primates > Cercopithecidae > Piliocolobus > Piliocolobus tephrosceles. Next base: position 65,710,679 of record NC_045436.1, read on the forward strand.
CAAATTTTTAAAAAGCAAGAAGGTCTACTTATACTCTTTGGAATGCATACCGTTTAGCCTTATGAATCAGGGACATTATGGAGAACAATTCTTTAGGTGTAAATATATGGTATTTTTAATTTGGTTTGCAACTGGAGATAAAATTATTTCCTCCTAACACAGGTTATGGAGCTCTGCTCTAGGCAAGAATGGAATGGTAAGCCATTATTTTCCTATATCCTTTCATTAACCTTTACAATCATTTTATTCTTTCTTTGTAACTTTTTCTTTACAAGAAGGGTAGGCTTTATTACCATTTACTAGTTCAGACTATCTTATGCAAGTAACATAAACCTATGTAGTTTCAGCAAAAAGAAAATTTTATTATAAAAAAATAATGTTTCATAGAACCTATGAATAAAATGGAGTCTGTGGTTTAAGAACAACCAAAACTCTCATAACTCTGTAGTCATCCCCATTGCTTGTCTATATAATTTTGCTTTCTTCTCTCTTACACTCTACAAAGTGCTTTCTCTATCTCTCTGGTACACATCACTAAAAATCTGACCTCAAAAAACTGTTGAGCTCTAGTATTTTAGAGCATCAGCCATTATAAGGATACTCACTTCCTTGGTCTCCCAAATCAGAAAAGATTACAAATGGTATATACCATGCTTAATGGAGTTTATCATTTAATAGGTATCTATAATAATGACGGTGATAGTGATGATGATGATGGCAGTGGTTAGATTGGAAACTTGCAACCCTATGTAATAATTTACAAATCTCAAGGGCCAAACTTAGTTGCCAGCACTCTGATCACAAGTATGAGAACCAGGTCTCATCTCCTCACTACTCCAAGCACTGATGGGAGAAGAGGATCTTTTACATGATCAGACTGGACCCCATTGGTTTAAGAACCAAGCATGGCCAATCCTAGATGTGATAAACATCAGGATACACACCTTGCTGGGCATGGACAAAGACCAACAAAACGTCCTTGCAATTCTGTCTCAGCAGAACCTTCACTGTCTAACGTTATTCTGACATCTAGTCATTGCCATTTCTTAGCCTGCATCTGTTGATTTTGCTGGTGATGCTGCAAGAGGACCTTTCTCTGATTTTTCCTACTTCAGCTAAGCCCACTTCAGGAGCCCATAGACATAGGAGCCATACTGAGAAATCTATTCCCTTTTTACATACTTTGTGGTAGTCATCAGCAGATTACTTTGTCTCCCAAGGTCTCCCATTTCTGTTATTAAATTTCTGAGGCCTCTACTCCTTCTACAGTTACTTTTTTTTTTTTTTTTTTTTAGGCAGAGTCTCACTCTGTCGCCAGGCTGGAGTCCAGTGGCGCAGTCTCAGCTCACTGCAACCTCCACCTCCTGGGTTCAAGCGATTCTCCTGCCTCAGCTTCCTGAATAGTTGAGACTACAAGCACGCGCCACCACGCCCAGCTAATTTTTGTATTTTTAGTAAAGATGAGGTTTCACCATGTTGGCCAGCATGGTCTCGATCTCTTCACCTTGTGATCCGGCCTCCTCAGCCTCCCCAAGTGCTGGGATTACAGGCAGGCGTGAGCCACCGTGCCTGGCCACCAATTACCTTTCTAAGTCTCAAGCTTGCAGCCATCTATCCATGTCTGCTGGACTACAGGCTGCTGCCTATATAAGACCAACCCAGTCTCTACAGTGCTTTTTCCAATAACCCACTATGAATTGCAGATGGAGCCCCCCAGCTCCTTCCAATGAGAGCAATGAGATGAAGAGGGGAAGAGGGCAATCTCTCAACAAGTCAACCATTACAGAGCCTTGAGAACGTTAAAAAGTCCGGCCCGCCACTAGCACATTGTAGTTTATTTTTTTGCCTCATTCTGCCTACCTCAGACCCTTCAACCCCTCACTTTTCACATATCTGGAGCTAATCCCATGTGAGAAACACTTAGGAAAACAAGTGTGACAACTTTGCCTGAGTCCCAGAAAGAAAGCTCTCTCTGAAGGGGCCCTTCGGTTGTTTTCCCAGGTGAGATGTTTAAGACTTGATCCCTGTTGTCTGAATTCCTTTCTCACCACACCCAAGGTCATTTTAATGAAAATTCCAAAGTCCAAGCCAAGAGGATAGAGTTGCTCTTAATCCTTCAGCAGTGCCGTCATTTGATCCCGAGACCCGCTGGGGTGATTATTGTGTGTCTGCAGAGCAGGGCTAAGCAGGCAGGAGGAGGAAGTGATTGACCCTGCAGGAGGCCTGTTTCCTGGCCCTTGTTTCTCTGCTGGTGCTGCTGCTACCTCCCAAGCCCTCCCACCACCCTTTCTCACTATCACTTCAAGATAATGCTGACGCTCATGGCTGTTCTTCACCTTTTGGGGAAGTTCACTAATTCATTAACATTTTGTTAATATGATTCAGTGTATTGACAAAGTTGAATCAGCAAGTTATTTAATTCCTGGTTTTTTTGCATGCTCAGAGGAGCTAAGGTTGTGTGTGGAACGTGCAATTACACTTCTTGACACCTTTACATCTGTGACTTAGCATTTCATCACAAGGTTTAAAAATTGTGTTGTAAAAGGAAATGGAAAATGCAAGAAACAACTTGAGTACTTTAAAAAAAAAATGCTTTAATTTGTTTTTATTTTCTCTCTAACTTCCTGAGTGATGAGAGAATGAAAGGCTGACGACCAAATGTCTGGGATGTTTTGGGACCTCTCTGTCCCCTGGGCCAGATATGGGAACATTCTCCAGCGCTGCAAGGACTAATCATCAGGCTCTCTTGCTCCTCACTAACAACCAGGCAGAGCGGCAGCCCCCACTTCCTGTCACGCTGAACTCTGGAGGCCACTGATTGCGACCCGGCCAACCTGCCGCCAGCCTTCAGCAAACCTGCCAAAGTCATCTGCTTCGATATTTTCTTGCCTCTTGAGATTAAAGGGGTACATCCTTCCCCACACTGTCTGAAGAGAACAGAGGGGTACTCTCTGCTTCAGGGTGTAAAATGGACTCCTTTCTTTTCAGGCCCTGGAGGCAAACATGTCTAGGGAATAGCACTCTGACAGGAGAGACTTTACTTCTCTTAAAATACTCAGGCTTAAAAAGACTGGAAGCTTTAAGACAGTTTTGGATAAGAAACTGTAAGTAAAGACAAGATTTGAGGCATGACCATTATAAATAATGTCTCTAACATGCTCATTTTTTTTTTCACCAAATATAAAAGTGCTTAGGAAAGATAAAAATGAATCTGATTTTTTTTTCATGGGAATGATACCACATCAACTTTTAGTCCCTACACCTATACCTCTTTCTCCTCCCCTTAACGTCTGCCTTTTTCTCTCACAGGCACTGTTCAGCTCTAATGGGGAGACAGGAAGAGATTAGTTGATGATCTGCTGCTGAAACAGTTCCCATAGACTGGTGGCATGTAGTTCCCCTTCTGTTCTTCACGACTGGCTCTAGGGAGCGTCCCTGGATTTTAATTCTCAAAAGCCATGGTTAAACAGAATAGGAGTCTACTTCAAGCTGCTATGGATGATGTGTTTGAACTTCTTGATTTATTAAGATGTGTTCCTAACTTCCTTAGGAAAAAAGTGAGAAATTTTAGCTGTTATTCTAATTCCTGTGAAAAGAAAAGAAAGAAGAAAAACAATGTATTATTTAGAAGGCCTACCAAGAGCCCAAAAGCTCATTATCCCAAAAGACACTCTATAAACTTCACTGCCTATCCCTGGCCTGGATCTGCACACGTGCACACACAGACATGCGGAACAGTGAAGTCATTTCAACTACAGCACTGCTACTTTTTCAGGAAGACCAAAATAATCCTCTTCATATAATAGTTGGCACCACACATAACCTCATAAATCATACCAATAAAATGTTTTAACATTCCTACAGTTTTCAAATCCCACATTAACTCATAGCGTCCTCCAAAAACCCTGTGAGATGTGATTTTACTTTCCTCTTTTTACAGAGAGGGACCTGAGGTTCAAGAAGGTACAGAAGACAAGAAAATGCAGCAGGGACCAGAACCCAGGGCTTCTGACTCTGAATCCACAGTCAGATTCTAGTCTTGGATCTGTGATCACTCAACAGCCTTGTGTACACTGGATATTGAATCTAAGTCTTCAATTCCTTTATTGCAAAAAGGATGAGAAGGAGAAGGAAGTAGAGAAAGGTTGAACCAGTTGATATTTAAAGTCTCTTAGTTTCCACAGTTCCATAAATCCAAAAGCCTTTTTAGGATACTTGAGTGGCCACGGCCTCTCCTCTGATTTCTTAAGCGTAATCAATAAGGGTTTTTAGCCTCTTCTTTGTGTAAGGGAGAAGTCAACTGAAGTTACAGTTTTTTTTTTTTGATTTGATGAGATTTCCATCAAATCAACAAATGCACATCTAATGAGAAGGCTGTTGCTCTTCTCAAAATCTCTGCAGATCTGTGTGGCATATGCCCTACAGTCTACATCAAGTTTTCTGTACCCACTAAAATCTAGACTTTAGCCTCAAGCAGCTGTTATTTTCATTCTTCCAATGAGGACTCTGATGTACCTGTGTCCCCTCTTTCAATTCCTCTACCCTACAAACGACACTCAATGAAGGCATTGGAGTATCTATTTAGCAGATTATACTGAAGTTTTTTTAACAAGGGAGGTAGCATCAGAACCCTTTGCATTAATATTCATTTTGACACATCTTCTTCTTAAAAATACTCTGCCACCCCGGTCCACATGGCTTTCTCATTGGCTGGCACGTCTCTAGCAACGCTTTGCCTGCTGTCCAGCTGCTCAGACCTTCCAGCACCACCATATGCAGGGGAGGAGGGAATGGAAGCCTAACCTTTTTCATTTAAAGGCAATAACAAGGAAGCTTTCCAAATAAAAAGTCATCATCTCCAGCCATAGGAGCTTTCCTCTTCTAGGGGCAGACATAGCTGTAATCAGTTGTGTTTTTAAATAGATTCTTTTTGTTTCCTATAGTGACACTGATGTCAGCTAATGTGATAGAGCCGAAAGAGCACCGAGTCTGTAGCTCAGGCCTCCTTTTGGATCTAGATCTCAGTTTCTTTAACTGAAGTAAAAGGGGCTTGGAAAAGCAATGGACTTCTAACTTTTTCATGGAGGGGAACTTCTTATTAATTCCTATGAAACTTGGGACTCTTCGAGAGGGAAGAAAAGAATGCACTGCCGCTCCCAGCTGCTGATGACAGCACAGCGATTGAGAGCAAGGAAAGGAGGAAGCAGAGGAGCCCTACCAGCTCAGCCAAAAGAAGCCTGGCAGTGTGATGTGCTGATCAAAGTCTGAGAGCCTGGTCCTAATCCTAGCTCTAGGTTACACATACCAGTACTGATTGTAATCAAATCGCCTAACCTATTGTGTAAAAATATGTAATTTCTGCCCCATCTGTCTCACAGGGTTTACATGTGACTAAAAAGGAGTAACGTATATAAAAGCATATAAAATGTTATTTAAAAACATATAATATTTAAGGTTGGGCACAGTAGCCCATGCCTGTAATCCCAGCACTTTGGGAGGCCAAGGCAGGAGGATTCCTTAAGCTCAAGAGTTCAAAACCAGCCTGGGCAATATAGTGAGACCCTGTCTCTATCATAAAAATAAAAAAAAGAAAGAAAGAAAAGAAAAAAAGAAGAAATATATATGTGTGTAACATTTACTCTTAGCTGGCAATCTCTCCCACTTAAATGGCCAGCAACATCAAGAAGTCATCCAGTGTAAACCATTCCTCCACTGTACATTTCTATTAAATGGATCACCAATCTTATTTACCAGGATTGTCCTATGTCAGTTTTGTGTCAATTTTCTAAAACACAGCATCTTAGAAAATGCAAGTAATCCTGTGTAATGCCTGTGGGGGATATCTGATTGCAATTGTCATTTTGTATTGACATACTGGCACAGGTTGGCTGTGTATGGATCACATTTGAGATATATGTTTTTATGAAAGTCGTATGAAGGGGAGGAGGAGGAAACATATTCTTCCTCCCCTCTATTTTCTTTTCAAAAACCACAAAATGTGCAGTAATTTAATATTATTATTACTATTTTTATTATTATGTTTATCATTATTATTGTGATGTACAGATTTCCATTCTGGCCATTTGCCTACATATTATAAAGCCTCATCCTTTAAAATCAAGAGACAGTCTTCCTTTAGCTAGAACTGCCATCTTCCAGTGATCCACCAAAATGGGAAACACAAAGGGGAAGAGGAGAGGCACCCCATGTACATTATTTCGACCTTTTAGGAAACATGGAGTTGTTCCTTTGGCCACATCCATGTGAAACTGTAAAGAAAAAAAAAAAAAGGTGATATTGTAGACATCCAGGGAATGGGTACTGTTCAAAAAGGAATGTCCCACAAATGTTGCCATAGCAAAACTAGAAGAGTCTAGAATGTTACCCAGAATGCTGTTGGCATTGTTGTGAACGAACAATGAAGGACAAAATTCTTGCCAAGAGAATTAATGTTCATACTGAGCACATTAAGCACTCTAGGAGCCAATATAGTTTCCTGAGACACGTGAAGGAAAATGATCAGAAAGAGAAGGAAGCCAAAGAGAAGAGTAACTGAAGCACCAGCGTTCTCCATCCAGAAAAGCACACTGTGTGAGAACCAATGGGAAGGAGCCTAGGGTGCTGGAACCTCTTTCTTATGTCATAATAGGTATAAAAAAAATAAAAGATCTCTAGACTGAAAAAAAAAATCAAGAGAAGATTTACAATGTATGGAAATAACTGTAATTTATCAGATTAATTTGGGCTACCGGTCGCATCATTTAGAGATTGTGCAAATTGAGTTCACAAATATCACAGCTTTGGAAGATCAAGAAGTGGTTTTGAACATAGAGATTCCCAGGAAAAAAAAGTAATAATAAGATTAAGGTTCAAATCTGCAGTTAAATTAGGAAAATAAATAATTTTTAAACAATAATTTATTTTGTCCAAGTTCAAGGAAAGATATTTTTAACGACATACACTACATTGCATTTTAGCATTATTTGTTTCTCTTTTTAAACATAGATTCTGTGGGTTTTTTGCCAGAATTACAAAATTTCTACATGTTTATTTCTACAAAGGATAAAAGAATAAAGTCACCCAGCAAGAGGTAACCACTGCATGACTTCATAAACTGAAAGAAGGGCACTTAAACCCATAGGGCTTATGTCACCACAAACATCTTTTGATGGTCTCGCCTGGTATCACCTCTTTCTTGTTCCTTTTCAGGAACCCTGCTTTCTAGAGCTTCCCTTATGGAGTGGGGGGTTAGAATCAGGAACTGCCCTGACCACAGAGGATTGAGCAGCATCAACTGTGTGCTAACTGAAAGTTCAGAGGGAGGCAGTTTGGCCCCTCCTTGGATCTCTGGCTGAGAGAAGAGATGTACACGGAGTGGCACCAACACACCCAGGCAGATGCTCACATTATGAAACATAAATGCAGACTGAACAGAGTGTTGCAAATCACTCAGCTTGGCTAGCTGCTGCCAAAGCAACTCAGTACTCCTCATGAAGCCTGCTCTGCATTCCAGAAAACAAAAAAAAATTATAGAGGCCTGATAAGATAACCAGGTAATTAATGAAGCAATTTCCCCTTCCTGCTCACATGCCTGTATTTATTTTTTAATATAAATTATCATCATCTTAAGCAATAAGTACACTCTCTTCCTGTAACCTTTAAGAACTTAGCCAAATGGAGCAGAACAAACAGTTCACGTCTTGGTGTCTATTTTGTTTCAGTTTTTAAGCTTACACCCACACACACAGAATCTTGCAAATATATTCAGCCTTTTTGGTTTTTTGGTTTTGCTTTGGCTTTTTTTAATTTTATTTTTACAGGACTGGTTTTGTTCTTTTAGTTTTGTAGTCTGCTTTTTCCTAGGTTATGTAAAATGGACACTTTTCAATGGTAGCAAATATTCATTTCCTCCAGTGAATTTTTAAATAATTCCAGCAGCAGGATTACTTTTCCAACAACATTGTATGTGGATTTTCAGTGTATAAAAACCAGACCTGTGCAGTCCCATCTCTTCCTTTGATACATAAACTTCTCAAGGAAGACAGCAGAATGCAGGTCAAAAAATACTTCCCCTGCATCATTTCTCATGAACACATGGTAGTACAGGTCCCTGCTGTTCAATTAAAGATATTCTTGCATATTTTTTTAACCTTGCTAAGTAAATTATTCATACAGCCAGAAGGGAAATAGTCTCAGAATTCTGTATTGGGCAGAATCATTAATGACTAGCTGGTAAGGGTCAGGAATGATGCAAAAACACTTGCTCTGCCAATCTGTTTCATTCTGGACTTTGTGTTAAACTAATTTTTACAATTTGAGATTCTGGACCTTGTCAGAGAACTCACATATGCCAAATTGTTATGTAATCATTGAAACTACAAGGCTTTTGAAGCACTAAAGAGATAAATAGAACAGTTTGAGGGGTTTTTGGCCCGATCAAGGCAATCCATCTTTTGAATTACTTCTACAGCCATGCAGAGCATGATTTCCTATTGAAATTGTTACTCACAATATTATCTCCAATGGCAGCCTGGCCTTCATCCTGACCATGGTTTCATTTGAAAATAATGTGCATTATAAAAAACAATGGGTCCCCTACAGATCATTTTAGTTTAAAGGTCTAACTGATTATGACCAAGTTCCACTGGCACTCCAAATCATAAAGATAGTGCCATGTTCTGTAGAGAGTTCCTTGATAGAATTTGTGTATATCTCAATAGACTAAAACTTCAGAAGATTTCTGCCACACTAGATTGATAGAAGCTGATGGACAGGAACATGGAATCCTTGTGTTCTAATAGACAGTTAACTTGTGGTAGGTAGAATTTGCTGGACAGCTTTACAATATGAACAAACATGATACCTGTCCTTTATGGGCAGAACCTCTACCATTTGTTCCCCAGAAAAAACAGGTGTGTGTGTGTGTGCGTGAATGTGTGTGCAGACACATGCTTTTAGCAATAAATGTCTTATTCCTTCACATCCTCTTTGCCCCTTTTATGAAAAAGAATTATGTTAGGCTTTAGTTGATATTTACTTCCATTTCTAATCAAAGTACATGTATTCAGCATTTTATATCTACATTAGACTGTAAAAGTAAAAAAAAAAAAAAATGCAATCATTCATGTATATAGTTTTGAATACAACAGCAACAGAAGTATTCAGTGAACCATCAGTCAAACAAGAAAATTTTGACAGACCAGCAACACATGAGAAAGCATAAGAAGGGTTAAGAAATCAAGGGAGAAAATTAGATGATACAGATGAGAAAAGGAAAAAAGACGTGAAAATGTGAAAAGCAAGGAAGAAACAAAAATATTCTTTAGAAGCAAAACCTTGAGCAGAAGTTTAAAGCATGGACACTAGTGCCAATTATTTAAAAATTGTTTAACCTTTGTCCCAATTTCTTCTTCTAGGAAATGCATCCCACCTATATCATAAGACTATTCCCAGGGGCACATGAGGAAATGCCAGGACAGCATTTAGCTCAGTAGTCAATGTGAAGTACATGCTTAGTATATGTCAGCTACATATATTAACATATATAACATTAAGTATAATTAACATTAAGGTTACGTTAATTACCTCTCTGCAAACATGGTTCAGATGTCCCAGCATTCTAGGAAAAGCATCTAAGTCTTTTTCCAAAGTTTTCACTCTTCCCTGATTCCTTTGCCTCTCTTTGCTACTGTTTAATATCCAAAAAGTCATTCACAAAACAAAACATCTCACTTTGCACAAGCACTCATATTAGGGAAACAATCCAGTCCTTCCTTAAAAGTGGTTGTCATCTTTAAATTGAAATTTTTCTCTGTATTTCAACCTGATTTCTTTTTTGAGTGAGAGAGTTCTGAGGACAAAAGCCATATTGTCTTCTTTCCTATCCTTCACAGTAACCAATTCAAAACTGTTCACAGAGCAGATAATCAATACCTATGATTTAATGAATAATGTGCCTACTATAGACAGCACAAGAGGCAGAGGTTAATTTTAAAAGTCTATCAAATTTCAGACTCCTAATGAGAATTCCTTGAGTCTTCTGGGTTTCACCTTTTTCACTATAATTGAAATACCAAGCACAAACTGAGCAGTCTGCTAACAATCTGAAAAGAAAATATATTACAATGATTGTACAGGGAAACTTGGAAGTGATTTTCTCCTGGGCTGGGGGTTTAAACAAACAGGAAGCCCTGTTTAGGATTTGTCTTCATCATCTTTCATCACAAGTCAGCCTGACTTCCTGATGAAGAAATGTGGAACTGCTTTCAGGTTCTCAACCAGATTGGACAGAAATGCCAACTTTAAATGCAACTTGAAATTCAGAAGCTATTTCTGAACACCCGCATTTCCATCAGACCACAGCTCTCTAAGTAAAATTTTGACTCTTAATTTCTATAAGCAGTGGGCAAAAAATGGGCCTTTTGTTCTAACCCCACAGTTAAAGGATCACATTTTTTTTCTACGACTGAGCATCCAGAGGGTATGAGGAGCAAACCATATAATCAAGAAGAATAAATTAATAATTATGGACTCCTTAAAGTGTTTTCTTCTCAGTATTAGCATATAGTTTCTGTAGATACTTGAAAAAATATTACTTATGAAGTGAGACTTTAAAGACTCTCTATTAAAATCTCATAGTGATTTCAGGATAGAAAGTACAAAATACGTCATAATTTGTCTCTAGTCTATATATCTAAAACATACTTTTCAAAACTAGCAATTTCTTGTTAAACTTCAAATTTCATAAAACTGTTTTGTTTAAACTATCATTACTAAAACAACAAATATAGCAACTTTCAGGTTTAAGTAAAACTTGAGGATTTTTTTTACTCAAATAGATAATTTTCTACCAAAACTCTAGATAAATTGATGATTCTTCTACATACCTAAAGAAGATGATGCCAAAATTTGGTCAAAAGATACAAACTGAAAATGACTAGTATTTTATCTAATATTAAGTAGAAAAATACAAAATCGGGGCTCCTGCTACTCTCAAAATTATGTTGAACTATACAATATTTTTAACAATATTTGCCACACTGTGCAATAGAACTAAATACGTATGTGTATGTGTGTATATATATATACATATATATATTCCTCATGCCTCAGTGATATTTTGAACACTTTGATCATCATCTTCCCATCCTCTGTAATGTCACTTTGTACCTCATAAATTTATATAATTATAAATTGATAATTTCTAATGAAAAATGAAAAGTATATTGACTTATCAATTCTCACCATAGACATTTATCTACTGGGGCTAGATATATTTTTCACCTTTTGAATTTTCAAAACCTTTTCTCACTGGTATTTCCAAATATTACTTATTTCAAGTCTCCATTCTTATAATATTCTTGAAAATGTTGGATTAACATAAGAAAGGAAGAGCTTTTATAATACAGAAAAGGAAACTAAGAGCAGATTCATCAAATATGATTTTTAGTTTTTATTTTTTATTTTTTTTTTTTTGAGGCGGAGTCTCGCTCTGTCGCCCGGGCTGGAGTACTGTGGCTGGATCTCAGCTCACTGCAAGCTTCGCCTCCCGGGTTCACGCCATTCTCCTGCCTCAGCCTCCCGAGTAGCTGGGACTACAGGCGACTGCCACCTCGCCCGGCCAGTTTTTTTTTTTTTTTTTGTATTTTTTAGTAGAGACGGGTTTCACCGTGTTAGCCAGGATGGTCTCGATCTCCTGACTTCGTGATCCGCCCGTCTCGGCCTCCCAAAGTGCTGGGATTACAGGCTTGAGCCACCGCGCCCGGCCAAATATGATTTTTATCAGACTAATAACAATACACGTCTGCAATTTAAACAAATCTTGACTGAGTTAAATTCTAGAAGGCATTATTTAATGTCAAAGCCCAGAGGAAGACACTCTAGGCAACTACCACATCACAAATATTCCAGATGTTTCTTGAACACACAGTTCCCTCCCCACTATCACTATGATGACCACCATTCAGCCTTTTGTACTATTATTCTAAATTGCGTGTTGAATATTTATTTTTAAAAACAAAAGAAACAAAAGAGAAAGAGGAAAATAAACTTGAACAAAAACATATACTTTGTTTTCTGTCCAAGAAAATAAAATGTTCATTTGTTGAGAAACATATGAATGAATTTCCTTAGAATGATGTAACCCCTCCTAAAAAAAATCACAGAAGTCATCACCATGGGTGGTAGGATGCTGAGTTTCCCACAGGAAGCAGCACAGGTAATTGCTTGTTTGTTTTTGTACTGAGAGGCATTCTATTATGTGCCTACGGGTTTCTTCTATGAGAAAATCTGCTGATGGGCCATTTTGTTTCAGGCATTTTGTAGGCATTTGTCTCATGTGTTTAGAAAGTCCATTATCTTAATATGTGTTCTGTAGAAGAAATGAGTAAATGGGAAATACATGTGGTTGGCAAAAAAGCTATACTATGACATAAGAAAAAAAATCTACAATAAAGTAAACATATGAATTCCACCTTTTAAAATATAGTCCCTTCTGGAATAAGACTGCAAATTGGAGAAGAGTTAAATTATCTGTCCAGTCCAATTGTCTGAAAGAAATTTAAAGTCAGGCCACTATTGGGCAAGCCCCATAAAAGGAAGCAAGAATTCCTTCGTCACTGCCTTCATCCCCACGGATCCCAGTGAGGTCAATTTAAGAGTTCTACAAATAACCCTGGCTGGTATACACTGAACCACATAGCATACTAGATGGTGGGGATACAGAAATGAATAATATGTGGTCCCTGCTGTCACGGAATTTATTCCATCAGAAAAAAACAGACCCATAAACAGATCATTCCAAAGTAACAGGGTCTATAAAGACAGAGCTATTCCCAGAGTGCAGTTGAATCCAAAGGAAAGGAGGGTACTTGGCTCAGTAGTAAGAAGGGAAAAGCCTCATGGAAGGCTTCCCAGAGGAGACAAGTTCTGTGCTGAGCTTGGAAGAATGGATTGGAGACTTGGAGTCTGCAAGGTAAAAATGGGCAGACAAACATTACACAAGAAGCACAGACACATAAATTCAAAGCACGATGTGATGTGCTAGGCACTGAAAGACAGTATCACCAGGGTACAAATTTTAAGGTGGGAAGACGAGGTTGCAAGAGCGCAGATCTTAGGGAATATGTGTACCATGTTCAGGAGCTTGGATGTTATACAGTGGGTATTAGGAAGCACCTGGAAAACAGAACTCCTCCTATTCCTTCATGTCTCTCCCTTGTCACCAGCACATAGGACAACAGAAGTTGCTCACATCGGAAACAGGGGAGTGGAGGAGCAGGACCAGCCTATTCTTTCTCCCCACCCTGCCGCCATCCTGAATTAGTGTGAATTCTCCCTGTGCAACCCCATTGGATTGAACATAGAGTATCTGGGACACAGAATAGAAGGGTAATAAGCTTCACAAAGAAGCAATATTAGAAAAAGATGTTAATTCTAATGTATGGCAAGGGAACAAAAACATCAACAGCTATAAATCAGAGAAGGAAGGTGAAGCATGAGCATAGGAGACGGCACATGTAGAGGTGTGGGAAAATACATGCAAGGATGAGTGATGAATATCCAGGAATGCACTGCAAAGAGTGTAAATCATTGCAAGAGAGTATGCCTAGGTCTGTTTCACATGTGAAACAGTGTTTTGATGCTCAAATAAGTTATTCTTATACATATTGTAGAAGGTATATGATGGGATCTAGTCTAAAAATTTCACATGGAAATCATTTCCTACTTTATGTCATGGTCTATATTCACATATACAAATGAAATTAACCAGAAAAATATATATATTGGAATATTGAGTGAGAGAGTTGATCTGAGGGGGAAAAAATAGGAAGAAGGAAGGCTGGACAAAGGAGAAGAGACATAAACAACTACAGCGACAACAATAATCATAGAAAGCTTACTATGTGCTACTATGGGCAGCTAAGGGCCTTCCGTGCATCTCATTTAATTCTCAACAACCTAACTATTATTTTCCCCATGTTACAAGTGAGGAAACTGAAACTTAGAGGGTTTGAGCAGTAGAGATGCTAAACTGAGGCCACGCAGGTAGTAAATGGCAGGACTGGAACTGGAATCCAGGCCATCAGAATCCAAATCCCCTAAGTGGGAAGAGATTACCCTAGTAAAGAGAATAACTCCAGGTTTTAATAATGCATTTAGTGAGGCAATACAAGCAAAAATCTAACAAAACCCCAACAAAAACAAAAACAGATTTCCTTGAACAGAAATGTCATGAAAAAAGAAGAAACTAGGCAGGGGGTGGTGGCTCACGTCTGTAATCCCAGCACTTTGGGAGGCCGAGGCAGGCGGATCACTTGAGGTCAGTTCAAGACCAGCCTGGCCAACATGGTGAAACCCCATCTCTACTAAAAATACAAGAAGTAGCTGGGCATGGTGGCAGGTACCTGTAATCCCAGCTACTTGGGACACTGAGTCAGGAGAATTGCTTGAACCTGGGAGGTGGAGGTTGCCGTAAACTGAGATTGCGCCACTGCACTCCAGCCTGGATGACAAAACGAGACTCTGTCCCAAAACAAACAAACAAAAAAACACCACCACCAACAACAAAAAAACTAGTTTAATTATCTTAAGAATGTCTGTGATAAAAAATTAACATCTGTACTCTTTTTCCAGCATGCTCCAAGTATAGACCATTATGAGGCAAAGTAATTTGTTACTACTAACGAAGAATCTTGGATTACAAATGAAAATTCTGTAGGGAAAAAGCAATGTCACACATCTAGAAGAAACTATGAACAATATGCGTTACTTGATATGCATACACATATTCTCCTAAGGAAAAAAATTGCCATGCATGCAAGACCTGGCTACAAAAGAAAGGGGTTTGCCTAAAGTTCTGACAGTGGAAGTGAAAAAAATCACTTTAGAAAACGTCTCTTGTCAGCAAAATGCATTTCTAATTAGCTGTATCTTTCAATTGGCTAAATAAAGAGAGCAACTAATTACTCTCACCAGGAGTTTCTTTATTCAATATTTTTAAGTCATAACTAATAACCTCGAGAGCTTCATGATTCTCGACGTTTTTTCGTATTTTTTGGCAGTTAATCTGACTATTGGGTCTGATGGCTCTGTAAAAAGACACTGTCCTGAAAATTGTTATATTCCATAAACTACAGATTAGTTCAAACATATAATAATGCCAGCTTCAAGAAGACAATCCATAAAGTCATCATTTTGTACCTCTAATTTCTATATTCATCTTTTTTTAAAAGTGCCTTTATCATCATTATTAATACTTACTGGTGGCTGATGACATCTTTAAATGATTAATGCAGACTTACATTCCAAACATCCTAAAATTCATTGATTCAGCAAATTTGTAGCAAATGTCTAACAGGTCAATGAATTACAGAGGATGTTTTAGTGATAAGTAAGACAGGGAGTTGGAAACCAAGGGCCTTACAATTTAGTCAGCATCTCATTTTATCTACTAACTCCCATAATCAAGCATAAATACTTAAACTCACAGGCTAATCTTCAACAATACCTCCAGCAAAGTTTATCTCCTAAGGGGCGATCTTTGTTCTATTTTCTGCATATCTTAACCATATTAAGAAACCCAGCCCATTTAGTAAGACTTCTATTTCTATGTCAGTGGTGAATATGTTGCCTGAAATTTGTACTTTTTCTTTCTAAATGCAGCAAAGTTCTAAATGTTCTTGTGGAGGAAGAAAGCTAACTACAGAAATTATTTACTTTTTTAAAATTTTAAATGTGACATCTTCAAGTCATACTTTCCACGATAAAACATTTCCACTTGCTGACGTGCTCCTCTCTAACTGAAATGACACAATCATTTCAACCCACTGAATTTAAAACTGAAATGCCTCTTTCTTCTTTCAGAAAGAAAGAGCCACCCTATGATTCAAACTTCCCACAGTTGCTTTTAAAGTGCTTAACGTTTAAAAAAAAAAATAAAGTTTTCCTCTATTTTTATCAGAAATTACCCTCCCTACACAAACACTGTGGCTGGCTCCGAGTGGCTTTGCAACAGTAGCCTTGCCCTCCCTCTATTCCCTGACTCTTTCCAGGAGTGCAAGTGGACAGTTAGCTCCCTTTGAGGATTTTCTGTCTTGTTGCACGGCCTCCCTCCAAACACTGGTTCCTTTCCCCTTTTCAGCAACAGCTTCCCTTACATTGCTGAACAGCACAAAATGTCCTCTCAATCCAGTACTAGTTGCTATAGGAAATTGAGGTTTTAGATGATATAGCATTTAAACCAAATAACCTACTTAAACCTTTTCAAGCAAGAATATCTCTGAATTACTCCTGAGATCATTATGTTTCCCTCTGCACTGCTTTAATTAGGTCATTGTCATTATTAAATTATTTATTCACCAAACACTTTCTAAATGTCTCTGTTATGCAAATCACTTTACTAGGCCCTGCAGCAGAGAACTTTATGAAATTGGTACCTGCCTGCCCTCTGGTAACTCTGTCTAGAGGAAGCCCATGCCAGCCTACATAGCTCTATTACAGGAAAATGCTACTGAAGTGCTAGAATAGAGTGGGGAAAGGCAGAGGGAATGGGAATGTCAGGAAGAAAGTAGCGCTCACAAGATTCTTGGGGGAGCTGTTGACCTTGGCAAGAAAAGATTTTATTGATGTTTTGAGATTCAGCTAAATGAAAGCATCAAAAAGCACAAAAATTACTGAAATAAAGTAAAGAGGGACCACGATTCCAAACAATTAAAACACAAATAGGTATTCTTTTTTGGAATAAGGATCTGCCTAACAAAATCTCAGTGTTTATAGCTTGGGGGAAATCCCTGAGAAATCAAATAAAGATTCATAAGAATCAAGTTTTAAACCTTACTCGTCTTAAGGCATCAACTGTCTCCAGGGACCTGGGTGAGACTGGAACTCCTCTTTAGCTTATTTCCATTCCAATCTCAAGAATCTCCACTAATCCTGGCCACTCTCCCTCAGACAAAACTCCTTTGGTCTGCATGGTTCAGGTTTAATGAAGCCACAATGATGCCTTCGCCATATTACTATATGGCTTTTCCACATTCAATGTTCATTTAACAAACATTTGCTGAGTACCTATTACCTCCAAGACTCTTAGCTAAGGAAACAAAAGTGAATAAAACATACTTATTACCTTTAAGGAGCTCACAGCAGGAGCTCATGCATATAAACAGCTACCTGAAACAAAATATGAGAAACACTGAAAGATTTGTAAGTATGGAGTTGCAGACAAACAAGAGAGGGGCAAGTAAATTGACAAAGAGAAGGAAAGGAACGTTCTAGAAGACTTCATAGCAAGGAGACCTTGAGGAGCATGCAGAAGTATGCTCACTCTTTGCCTGCAGGATGGTAACCAACTATCCAGGAATGAAAGCAAGAATCAGAGTTTAAAGGAGAAGATTAAAAGGGTGAAGTATGCTCTGTTAAGGGGTCTGCACCTATCCTATAGGCATTAGGAAGAACTTTAAGCTACTTAGAACTTTTTTCTTAATCCATCACCTCAATCATTCATTTTTTCTTTTTGTTACAAACAATCCAATTGTTATTTTTAATGTACAGTAAGTTACTGTTGACAGTAGCAACCCAGTTGTGTTATCAAATACTAGATCTTACTCATTCTAACTATATTTTTGTATGCATTAACCATCACCACTTCCCCCTTATCTATGACCCTTCCCAACCATTGATAACTATCATTCTACTCCAAGAATTCAATTGTTTTAGGTTTTATCTCCCACAGATAAATGAAAACATGTGAAGTTTGTCTTTCTGTGCCTGGTGTATTTCATATACCATAATGACTTCTAGTTCCATCCATGTTGCTGCACATGACAGGATCTCATTCTTTTTTATGGCTAAAGAGTACTCCATTGTGTATATTCCACGTTTTCTTTATCTATTCATCTGCTGATGGATGATGAGGTTGCATCTAAATCTTCTTTACTGTGAATAGTGCTGCAATAAACATGGGAATGCATATACCTCTTTGATATACTGATTTCCTTTCTTTGGGATTGTGGGATCATATGGTAGTTCTTTTTTTAATTTTTCAAGGAAACTCCAAACTGTTCTCCATAGTGATTGTACTAATTTACGTTCCCATCAAGAGCAAAAGAGGGTTCTCTTTTCTCCACATCCTTGCCAACATTTGTGTTTGCCTGTCTTTTGCATTACTAAAGACTGTTAAACAGAATATATATATATATATATATGTTTTATATATATGATATATATGTTGTATATGTAAAGAGCTACTGTTACACTAATGTTATAATTAATGTTCTGATAATATAATCAGCACTGTATTATGGGCCAAACATGGTGGCTCATGCCTGTAATCCCAGCATTTTGGGAGGCCAAGGCAGGTAGATTGCTTGAGACCAGGAGGTCAAGACCAACCTGGGCAACATGGCAAAACACCATATCTACAAAAAATACAAAAAAATTAGCCAGGTATGGTGGCATGCACCTGTAGTCCCAGTTACTTAGGAGTCTGAGGTGGGAGGATCACCTGCGCCCAGGAGAAGGGGGCTGCAGTGAGCCATGATCGTATGAAGTTCATCATCACTGGTCATCAGAGAAATGTAAATCAAAACCACAATGAGATACCATTTCACACCAGTTAGAATGGCAATTATTAAAAAGTCAGGAAACAACAGCATTGCACTCCAGCCTGGGTGACAGGACAAGACTCTGTCTCAAAAAATTAAATAAATAAATAAATAATTACATATGTACGTAATGAGAGAAATAAAGCTAAAAGCAGGAAAATGAACAAGGAGACTACTCTAATACTTCAGGTAAGAGGTGAAGAAGATTTGAGCTTAGTGAAAATTGGGATTGAGAGAAAGACACAGAGAACTACTTCAAATGTATAATTGATAAATTTTTGTTTCTGGTTTGGCTTGGGTCAGGATCTTGTTCAGTGGCACAATCATGACTCACTGTAACCTCAACCTCATGGACTCAAGGGGTACTCCCACCTCAGCCTCCTAAGCATCTGGGACAACAGACACATGCCACCACACCCAGCTAATGTTTTTTAATTTTTTTGGTAGAGACAGGATCTTATATGTTGTCCAGGCTGGTCTTGAACACCTGGCTTCAAGCAATCCTCCTGACTTGGCCTCCCAAAGCTGGGATTACAGGCTTGAACCAAATGCCGAGCCTTAATTGATAAGTTTGATTACCAGTTACGTATGTGCAGCTGAGGGACTGAGAAAAATTTAGGAGGGCCTCTAGGTTTCTCGCTTGGAGAAGGCACTGCAGAATTTCCATTAAGGTATATTGAGACTTGATTTATGTCCGAGCAGGTCATTAATCTTAGAGAATGTCCTGCATGCAGATGAGAAGAATGCATATTCTGTGGTTGTTGGTTGGACTACTCTGTACATGTCTATTTGGCCCAATCAGCGAAGTTTAAAATTTAAGTTCATAATTTCTTGGTTGGTTTTCTGCCCTGATAATCTGTCTACTGCTGTCAGTGGGGTGTTGACATCTCCTCTATTATTCTGTGAATGTCAAAGTCTTTTCTTAGGTCTAGGAGTAATTGCTTTACCAATGTACTTCTGCTAGGTAAAACATTAGGTTGTTTTATGTCTTCTTTATAAAGGCATTTAGCAGGACAAACTTTCCTCTTAATGCTACTTTTGCTGCATCCCAGAGGTAAAATTATTTATAATCCTTTGGGTATATACCTAGTAATGGGATTGCTGGGTCAAATGGTATTTCTGGTTCAAGATCCTTGAGGAATTGCCACACTCTTTCTACAATGGTTGAACTAATTTATACTCCCACCAACAGTATAAAAGTGTTCCTATTTCTCCACAACATCTCCAGCATCTGTTGTTTCCTGACTTTTTAATAATTGCCATTCTAACTGGTGTGAAATGGTATCTCATTGTGGTTTTGATTTACATTTCTCTGATGACCAGTGATGATGAACTTCTTTTTCATGCATTTCTTAGCTGCCTAAATGTCTTCTTTTGAAAAGTGTCTGTTCATATCCTTTACCCACTTTTTGATTGAGTTGTTTGGTTTTTCCTATAAATTTAAGTTCCTTGCAGATTATGGGTATTAGTCATTTGTCAGATGGATAGATTGCAAAATTTTTCTCCCATTCTGTACATTGCCGATTCACTCTGATGATAGTTTCTTTTGCTGTACAGAATCTCTTTAGTTTAATTACAGCCCATTTGTCGATTTTGGATCTTCTTGTACTTGCTTTTGGTGTTTTAGTCATGAAGTCTTTGCCCATGCCTATGTCCTGAATGGTTTTGCCTAGGTTTTCTGCTAGGGTTTTTATGGTTTGGGGGGTTTAGGTTTAAATATTTAATCCATCTTGTGTTAATTTTTGTATAAGGTGTAAGGAAGGGGTCTGGTTTCAGTTTTCTGCATGTGGCTAGCCAGTTTTCCCAACACCATTTATTAAATAGGGAATCCTTCCCCATAGCTTGTTTTTATCAGGTTTGTTCAAAGATCAGATGGTTGTAGACATGTGGTGTTATTTCTGAGGCCTCTGCTCTGTTCCATTGGTCTATATATCTGCTTTGGTACAAGTACCATGCTGTTTTGGGTACTGTAGTCTTGTAGTACAGTTTGAAGTCAGGTAGTGTGATGCCTCCAGCTTTGTTCTTTTTGCTTAGGATTGTCTTGGCTATACAGGCTCTTTATTGGTTCCATATGAAATTTAAAGCAGTTTTTTCTAATGCTGTGAAGACAGTCAATGTTAACTTGATGGAAGTAGAACTGAATCTCTTAATAGCTTTGGGCAATATGGCCATTTTCACGATATTGATTCTCCTATCCATGAGCATGGAATGTTTTTACATTTGTTTGTGTCCTCTCTGATTTCCTTGAGCAGTGTTTTGTAGTTCTCCTTGAAGAGGTCCTTCACATCTCTTGTAAGTTGTATTCCTAAGTATTTTCTTCTCTTTGCAGCAATTGTGAATGGGAATTCATTTATGATTTGGTTTTCTGTTTGTCTATTATTGGTGTATAGAAATGCTTGTGATTTTTGCTCATTGATTTTGTATCCTGAAATTTGCTGAAGTTGCTTATCAGCTCAAGGAGTTTTTGGGCCGAGATGATGGGGTTTTCTAAATATACAATCATATCTGCAAACAGAGATAATTTGACTTCCTCTCTTCCTATTCAAATATGCTTGATTTCTTTCACTTGCCTGATTGCCCTGGCCAGAACTTCCAATACCATGTTGAATAGGAGTGGTGAGAGGACATCCTTGTCTTGTGCTGGTTTTCAAAGGGAATGCTTCCAGATTTTGCTCATTCAGTATGATATTGGCTGAGGGTTTGTCATAAATAGCTCTTATTATTTTGAGATATGTTCCATCAGCACCTAGTTTCTTGAGTGTTCTTAGTATTAAGGGGTGTTGAATTTTACCAAAGGCCTTTTCTGCATCTATTGAGATACTCCTGTGACTTTTGTCATTGGTTCTGTTTATGTGATGGATTACGTTTATTGATTTGTGTATGTTGAACCAGGCTTGCATCCAGGGATGAAGCTGACTTGATTGTGGTGGATAAGCTCTTTGATGTGCTGCTGGATTTGGTTTGCCAGTATTTTATTGAGGATTTTCACATTGATGTTCATCAGGGATATTGGTCTGAATTTTTCTTTTTTTTCTTTTTCTTTTGTGTGTGTGTGTGTGTGTGTGTGTGTGTGTGTGTGTGTGTGTGTGTCTGACAGGTCTTGGTATCAGGATGATGCTTGCCTCATAAAATGAGTTAGGGAGGAGTCCCTCTTGTTCTATTGTTTGGAATAGTTTCAGATGGAATGGTACCAGCTCCTCTTTGCACCTCTGGTAGAATTAGCCTGTGAATACTTCTGGTCCTGGGGTTTTTTTGGTTAGTAGTCTATTAATTACTGCCTCAATTTCAGAACCTGTTATTGGTCTATTCAGAGATTCAACTTCTTCCTGGTTTAGTCTTGGGAGGGTGTATGTGTACCAGGAATTTATTCATTTCTTCTAGATTTTCTAGTTTATTTGCATAGAGGTGTTTATAGTATTCTCTGATGGTAGTTTGCATTTCTGTGGGATTAGTGGCAATTTCCCCTTTATCATTTTTTATTGTGTCTATTAGATTCTTCTCGCTTTTCTATTAGTCTGACTAGTTGTCTATCTGTTTTGTTAATCTTTTCAAAAAACTGTCTCCTGGATTCATTGATTTTTTTGAAGGGTTTTTCATGTCTCTATCTCCTTTAGTTCTGCTCTGATCCTAGTTATTTCTTGTCTTCTGCTAGCTTTTGAATTTGTTTGCTCTTGCTTCTCTAGTTCTTTTAATTTTGATGTTAGGGTGTTGATTTTACATCTTTCCTGCTTTCTCATGTGGGCATTTAGTGCTATAAATGTACCTCTAAACACTGCTTTAGCTGTGTACCAGAGATTTTGAGATGTGTCTTTGTTCTCATTGGTTTCAAAGAACTTAGTTATTTCTGCCTTAATTTCGTTATTTACCCAGTAGTCATTCAGGAGCAGGTTGTTCAGTTTCCATGTAGTTGTGCAGTTTTGAGTGAGTTTCTAAATCCTGAGTTCTAATTGATTGCACTGTGGTCTAAGAGAGTGTTTGTCATGATTTCCATCCTTTTGCATATGCTGAGGAGTGTTTTACTTCCAATTATGTGATGAATTTTAGAATAACTGCTATGTGATGCTGAGAAGAATGTATATGCTGTTGATTTGTGGTGAAGACTTTTGTAAATGTCTATTAGGTCTGCTTGGTACAGAGCTGAGTTCAAGTCCTGAATAACTTTGTTAAATTTCTGTCTCATTGATCTAACACTGACAGTGGGGTGTTAAAGTCACCCACTATTATTGTGTGGGAGTCTAGGTCTCTTTATAGGTCTCCAAGAACTTGCTTTATGAATCTGGGTGCTCCTGTATTGAGTGCATATAGATTTAGGATAGTTAGCTCTTCTTGTTGCATTGATCCCTTTACCATTATGTAATACCCTTCTTTATCTTTTTTGATATTTGTTGGTTTAAAGTCTGTTTTATCAGAGTCTAGGATTGTAACACCTGCTTTTGTTTCCCTATCCATCTGCTTTGGTAAATATTCCTCCATCCCTTTATTTTGAGCCTATGTGTGTCTTTGCACGTGAGATGGTCTCCTGAATACAGCACACTGATGGGTCTTGACTCTTTATCCAATTTGCCCTGTATCTTTTAATTGGAGCATTTAGCCCCTTTACATTTAAGATTCATATTGTTATGTGTGAATTTGATCCTGTCATTATGATGCTAGCTGGTTATTTTGCTTGTAAGTTGATGTAGTTTCTTCAAAATGTTGACGGTCTTTAGATATTGGTGTGTTATTGCAGTGGTTGGTACTGGTTTTCCCATCCATATTTAGTGCTTCCTTCAGAAACTCTTATAAGGCAGGCCTGGTGGTGACAGAATCTCTCAGCATTTGCTTGTCTGCAAAGGGTTTTATTTCTCCTTCACTTATGAAGCTTAGCTAGGCTGGATATGAAATTCTGAGTTGAAAATTCTTTTCTTTAAGAATGTTGAATATTGGCCCCAACTCTCTGCAGAGAGATCTGCTATCAGTCTGATGGGCTTCCCTTTGTGGGTAACCTGACCTTTCTCTCTGGCTGCCCTTAATATTTTTTCCTTCATTTCAACTTTTGTGAATCTGACAATTCTGTGTCTTGGTGTTGCTCTTCCTGTGGAGTGTCTTAGTGGTGTTCTCTGTATTTCCTGAATTTGAATATTGGCCTATCTTGCTAGGTTGGGGAAGTTCTCCTGGATAATATACTGAAGTGTGTTTTCCAACTTGGTTCCATTCTCCCCATCACTTTCAGGTACACCAATCAAATGTATGTTTGGTCTTTTCACATAGTCCGATACTTCTTGGAGGCTTTGTTTGTTCCTTTTCATTTTGTTTTCTCTAATCTTGTCTTCACCCTTTATTTCATTAAGTTCATCTTCAATCTCTCACATCCTTTTTGTCCACTTGGTCAATTTGGCTACTGATATTTGTGTATGCTTCAAGAAGTTCTCATGCTGTGTTTTTCAGCTCCATCAGGTCATTTATGTTCTTCTCTAAACTGGTTATTCTAGTCAGCAGTTCCTGTAACCTTTTATCAAGGTTCTTAGCTTCCTTGCACTGGGTTAGAACATGCTCTTCTAGCTCGGAAGAGTTTGTTATTACCCACCTTCTGAAGCCTACTTCTGTCAATTCGTCACACTCATTCTCCGTCCAGTTTTGTTCCCTTGCTGGTGAGGAATGTGATCCTTTGGAGGAGAAGAGGCATTCTGGTTTTGGGAATTTTCAGTCTTTTTGCACTGGGTTTTCCTCATCTTCACAGATTTATGTACCTTTGATCTTTGATGCTGATGACCTTTGGATGGGATTTTTGCATGGGAGTCCTTTTTGTTGATGTTGATGTTATTGCTTTCTTTTTCTTAGTTTTCCTTCTAACAGTCAGGCCCCTCTTCTGCAGGTCTGCTGGAGTTTGCTGAAAGTCCACCCCAGACCCTCTTTGCCTGGGTATCATTAGCAGAGGCTGCAGAACAGCAAAGATTGCTGCCTGTTCCTTCCTCTGGAAGCTTTGTCCCACAGGGGCACTGGCCAGATGCCAGCTGAAGCTCTCCTTTATGAGGTGTTTGTCATTTGTCAATCCCTGCTGGAAGGTGTCTCTCACGTGCTCTGCTGGGAGATCTACTGCTCTCTTCCAAGCCAGCAGGCAGGAATATTTAAGTCTACTGAAGTTGCACCCACAGCTGCCACTTTCCCCAGGCGCTCTGTCCCAAGAAGATAGGAGTTTTATCTATAAGCCCCTGACTAGGGGTGCTGCATTTCTTTCAGGGACGGCTGCCCAGAGAGGACGAATGTAGAAAGGCAGACTGGCTACAGTGACTTTGCCGCACCATAGTGGGTTCTGCCCAGTTCGAACTTCCCATGCAGCTTTGTTTATGTTGTGAGGGGAAAACACCTACTCAAGCCTCAGTAGTGGCAGATGCCCCTCCCGCCACCAAGCTGGAGCATCCCAGGTTGACTTCAGACTGCTGTGCTGGCAACAAGAATTTCAAGCCAGTAGATCTTAGCTTGCTGGGTTCCATGGGAGTAGGATCCACTAAGTTAGACCACTTGGCTCCCTGGCTTCAGCCCCCTTTCCAGAGGAGTAAGCAGTTTTGTCTCGCTAGAGTTCCAGGCGCCACTAGGGTAAGAAAAATAACGCCTGCAGCTACCTCAGTGTCTGCCCAAACGGCCGCCCAGTTTTGAGCTTGAAACCTAGGGCCCTTGCAGTGTAGGCACCCCAGGGAATCTCCTGGTCTGCGGGTTGTGAAAACTGGGAAAAGCATAGTATCTGGGCCAGATAGCACAGTCCCTCACAGCACAGTCCCTCATGGCTTCCCTTGGCTAGGAGAGGGAGTTCCCCACCCCCTTGCACTTCCTGGGTGAGGCAATGCCCTATCCTGCTTCTACTTGCTCTCCATGGGCTGCACCCACTGTCTAACCAGTCCCAATGTAATGAGCCAGGACCTCAGTTGGAAATGCAGAAATCACCTGCCTTCTGCATTGGTCTTGCTGGGACCTGCAGACTGGAGCTTTTCCTATTCGGTCATCTTGCCAACACTCCGATCATGTGATTTTTGTTTTTAATTCTGTTTATGTGGTGTATCACATTTATTGACTTGCATCTTTTAAACCATCCCTGCATCCCTGGTATGAAACCCACTTGATCATGGTGGATTATCTTTTTGATATGTTGTTAGATTCGGTTAGCTAGTATTTTGTTAAGGATTTTACATCTATGTTCATCAAATATATTGATCTGTAGTTTTCTTTTTCGGTTATGTCCTTTCCTGGTTTAGGTATTAAGGTGACACTGGCTTCATAGAATTAATTAGGGAGGATTCCTTCTTTCTCTGTCTTATGGAATAGTGTTAAAAGTTTTGGTACCAATTCTTTGGATATCTGGTAGAATTCTGCTGTGAATCCATCTGATCCTGAACTTTTTTTATTGGTAATTTTTTAATTACCATTTCAATCTCACTACTTGTTACTGGTCTGTTCAGGATATCTAATTCTTTCTAATTTAAGCTAGGAGGGTTGTATTTTTCCAGGAATTGATGCATCTCTTCTAGGTTTTCTCGTTTGTGTGCGTAAAGGTGTTCATAGTAGCCTGGAATCATCTTTTGTATTTCTGTGGTCTCAGTTGCAATATTTCCTGTTTTGTTTCTTACCGAAGTTATTTGGATTTTCTCTCTTCTTTTCTTGGTTAACCTTGCTAATGGTCTATCAATTTTATTTATCTTTTCAAAGAACCAGGCTTTTGTTTCATTTATCATTTTTATTGTTTTTTATGTTTCAATTTCATTTACTTCTGCTCTGATCTTGGTTATTTCCTTTTTTTCTGATGGGTTTAGGTTTGGTTTGTTCTTCTTTCTCTAGTTCCTTGAGGTGTGACCTTAGAAGGTCAGTTTGTGCTCTTTCAGTCCTTTTGATGTGGGCTATGGACTTTCCCCTTAGCATTGCCTTTGCTGTATCCCAGAGGTTTTGGCAGGTTGTGTCATTATTGTCATTCAGTTGAAAAATGATTTAATTTCCAACTTTATTTTGTTTTTGACCAAATGCTCATTCAAGAGCAGGTTATATAGTTTCCATGTATTTGCATGTTTTTGAAGGTTCCTTTTGGTGCTGATTTCCAGTTTTATTCCACTGTGGTCTGAGAGAGTGCTTGATATAATTTAAATTTTCTTAAATTTATTGAGGCTTGTTTTATGGCCTATCATATGGTCTATCTTTTAGGCAGTTCCATGTGCTTTTGAATAGAATGTGTATTCTGTGGTTTTTGGATAAAATGTTCTGTATACAGTCAGGCAAGGTGGCTCATGCTTGTAATCCCAGCACTTTGGGAGGCCAAGGCAGATGGATCATGATATCAGGAGTTTGAGACCAGCCTGGCCAACACAGTGAAACCATGTCTCTACTAAAAATACAAAAATTAGCTGGGCATCGTGGCAGGTGCCTGTAATCCCATCTATTTGGGAGGCTGAGGCAGGAGAATCACTTGAACGCAGGAGATAGAGGTGGCAGTGAGCTGAAAGTGTGCCACTGTACTCCAGCCTGGGCAACCGAGCTTGACTCCATCTCAAAAAAAAAAACAAAAGTTCTGTATACATCTGTTAAATCCTTTCATTCTGAGGTATAGTTTAAATCCATTGCTTCTTTGTTGACTTTCTGTCTTGATGACCTGTCTAGTGCTGTCAGTAGAGTATTCAAGTCCCCCACTATTACTGTGTTGCTGTCTATCTCATTTCTTGGGTCTATTAGTAATTGTTTTATTAATTTGGGAGCTTCAGTGTTAGGTGCATACATGTTTGGATTGTGATATTTTCCTATTGAACAGGCCTTTTACCATTTTATAATGTCTCTCTTTGTCTCTTTTAACTGCTGTTGCTTTAAAGTTTGTTTTGTCTGAATAAGAATAGCTTCCCCTGCTCATTTTTAGGTGCCCATTTGCAGGAAATGCCTTTTTCTACCCCTTAACTTTTAGTTTATGTGAGTCCTTACGTGTTAGACGAGTCTCCTGAAGGCAGCAGATAGTTGGTTGGTGAGTTCTTATCCATTCTGCGGTTCTCTGTCTTTTAAGGGGAGCATTTAGGCCATTTACATTCAATGTTAGTATTGAAATGTGAGATACCATCGCATTCATCATGTTCTTTGTTGCCTGTGTGCTTTGGGTTTTTTGGTTTTTGCTTTTGCTTTTTAACATGTATTTTTGTTTTATAGGTCCTGTGTGATTTTTGCTTTAAGAGGTTCTGTTTTGATGTGTTTCCAGGATTTGTTTCAAAATTTAGAGCTCCTTTTAGCAGTTCTTGTAGTGGTGGCTTGGTAACAGCAAATTCTCTCAGTGTTTGTTTGTCTGAAAAAGACTGTATCTTTCCTTCATATATGATGCTTATTTTCACTGGATACAAAATTCTTGGCTGATAATTGTTTTGTTTGAGGAGGCTGAAGATAGGGCCCCAATCCTTTCTGGCTTGTAGTGATTCAGCTGAGAAATCTACTGTTAATCTGATAGGTTTTCCTTTATAGATTACCTGGTGCTTTTGTCTCACAGATCTTAAAATTCTTTCCTTCATCTTAACTTTGGATATCCTGATGATGATGTGCCTAGGTGATGACCTTTTTGCGATAAATTTCCCATGTGTTCTTTGTGCTCCTTGTATTTGCATGTCTAGGTCTCTAGCAAAGCCAGGGAAGTTTCCCCCTATTATTTCCCCAAGTATGTTTTACAAGCTTTTAGATTTCTCTTCTTCCTCAGGAGCACCAATTATTCTTAGGTTTGGTTGTTTAACATAATCCCAGACTTCTTGGAAGCTTTGTTCATATTTTCTTATTCCTTTTTCTTTGTCTCTGTTGCATTGGGTTAATTTGGAGACCTTGTCTTTGAGCTCTGAATTTCTTTCCTCTACTTGTTCAATTCTATTGCTGAGATTTCCAGAGCATTCTGCATTTCTTACAGTGTGTCCAAAGTTTCCTGAATTTTTAATTTTTTTTTTTTTTTTTTTTTTTTTGAGGTGGAGTCTCACTGTCACCTAGGCTGGAGTGCAGTGCAGTGACATGATCTCTGTTCACAGTAAGCTCCACCTCCCAGGTTCATGCCATTCTCCTGCCTCATCCTCCCAAGTAGCTGGGACTACAGGCACCTGCCACCACACCCAGGTGATTTTTTGTATTTTTAGTAGAGACAGGGTTTCACCATGTTAGCCAGGATGATCTCAATCTCCTGACCTTGTGATCCGCCTGCCTCAGCCTCCCAAAGTGCTGGGATTACAGGTGTGAGCCACCACGCCAGGCCCCTGAATATTTTGTTTTTTTCTTTAAGCTATCTATTTCCTTGAATATTTCTCCCTTTGCTTCTTGTATCATTTTTTGGATTTCCTTGCACTGGCCTTTGCCTTTCTCTGTTGCCTCCCTGATTAGCTTAATAACTAACCTCCTGACTTCTTTTCCAGGTAAATAAATCAGAGATTTTTCCTTGGTTTGGATCCACTGCTGGTAAACTACTGTGATTTTGGGGGAGTGTTAAAAAGCCTTGTTTTATCATATAACCAGCATTGGTTTTCTGGTTCCTTCTCATTTGGGTAGCCTCTGTCAGAGGGAAGATCTAAGGCTGAAGGCTGTGGTTCAGATTCTTTTGTCCCACATGGTGTTCCCTTGACGTAGTACTCTCCCTCTTTTCCTAAGGAAGTGGCTTCCTGTGAGCCAAACTGCAGTGATTGTTGTCTCTCCTCTGGGTCTAGCCACCAGTGAGTCTGCCTGGCTCTGGGTTGGTACTGGGAGTTGTCTGCACAGAGTCCTGTAATGTGAACAGTCTATGCGTCTCTCAATGAGATACCAGACTCACTGATATCTATGGATACCAGTGCCTGTTCCGGTGGAGGTGGCAGCAGGGTGCAATGGACTCTGTGAGGGTTCTCAGCTTTGGTGGTTTAATGCTCTATTTTTATGCTGGTTGGCCTCCTGCCGGAAGGTCGTGCTTTCCAGAAAGCATCAGCTGTAGTAGTGTGGAGAGGAACCGGCAGTGGGTGGGGCCCAAGAGCTCCCAAGATTATATGCCCTTTGTCTTCTGCTTCCAGGGTGGGTAGGGAAGGACCATCAGGTGGGGGCAGGGCTAGGTGTGGCTGGGCTCAGACTTTCCTTGGGCAGGTCTTGCTACGGCTGCTGTGGGGGATGGCAGTGAGATTCCCAGGTCAGGTCACTGGAGTTGCGTATCTAGGGGGATTATGGCTGCCTCTGTTGAGTCATGCAGGTTGTCAGGGAATTTGGGGAAAGCCAGCAGTCACAAGCTTCAGATAGCTCCCACACAAAGTGAAGGGCTGGTCTCACTCCCACCAAGTCCCCCCCAACAGCCCCAAGTCTGTTTCCAGGCAGAGGGCCAGACGGGCTTGAAAACTTGCCCCAGGCTATCTGCCTCCCAGCTGCAAAAGAAAGGTCTTGGTACTTCCCCTACCTGTGGAGTCTTCACACTGAATTTCAGCCCTCCCCTGAGTTCTGACCAGCAGGCTTGTTGCCTGTTCAAATTGTTTCAAAGTTCAGTTAGAGAAGTCCTTCTCCCTCTCTAGTTTTAACCCCTCCTCCTTTGTCCACCCTCCTGATGGATCCCTGTAGTGCCAGGCAGGAATGGCATGTTAGGGGACCCAGTGAGCTCCCAGGGCCTTTCTGCAGCTTCTTCTATCCCTGTACTGGTTCTCTAAATTGACTCAACTGTAGGTAAAATTGGAAACTTCTCCCACAAACAGAACTTCAGTTTCTCCAGTGAGGGTGTGTGTTCAGGAGAGGATGGTCTCCCTTTCCCACTTCCACAGGTAGAGCACTCACAGTATTCAAGGTGTCTCCCAGGTCCTACAGGAGTAGTCTGCTTCCTTCAGAGGATCTGTGGGTCCTCTCAGGATTGCTGGTTTGTTCTTGCAGTCAATCTGGACCTAAAATTCACAATGCAAGCCTCCATGTGCTGCTCTGTGTAGAGCTGCATTCTAGTCCTTCTTCCCATCGCCATGATGATCCCTAACTCCTCAAGTGTTACCTTTAATTCTGCTAGCCGAGCTCTGATTTATGGGAAGAGATTGTTTCCCTTAATAAAATATAGTAATCCCCCCTTATCTGAGATTTCACTTTCCTCAGTTTCAATCATCCATAGTCAACTGCAATCTGAAAATATTACATGAAATAAGATATATCGAGCAAGACAGATCACATTCACTTAACTTTTATTATGGAATAATGTTATTATTGTTCTATTTTATTATTAGTTGTTGTTATTAATCTCCTACTGCACTTAATTTATACAAATTATCTTAAGTCTGTATGTACAGGAAAAAAAAAAATCATAGTATATAGAAGGTTCAGTACTATCCACGGCTTCAGGCCTCCACTGCAGGTCATGGAAAGTTTACCCCATTAATAAGGGAGAGAATACTATATTCAAGACATATTTGCTGATTGGATCGATGCAAATACATTTGTTGTATTAACAAATAAATTGTCACTTAAATGAATTAGAATGTAATCTGAGTCCATACCTAGAAACCAGAAAATCTTCTGTCCCCTTCCCATCTGACCCTGACCCTCTAAAATTTGGTCTGGGGAATCTCCACTGAATGTAATTTGAGGTAAATGAGTTGTAAATACTTTAAACACGAAAAGGCTTAGAAAGTATTATATTGTCCTATATCTGGCTTTCCACTAAGTTGAGAACTTTTGGGTTTTAAGAAGCATGTGGTAGAGCATCAGAGTTTTAATCCACACCACATTATACATGTGCACTACTTAAAAGATTCTGTACTCACTGTACAAACCACTATACTGGGAACTTGGAATAAAGAGACAAATAAGAGACAGTTTTTGACCTTACCTTATTAGAGTGTTGGAGAAAACAGAGTGTCAAAGAGGAAAATGTCCCTCCAAATAAACTTTTCTCAGAGAAGTCAAAGAGGATATATGATTTTTATATATATATCCTCAAAGAGGATATATTTATTTAGAGAAACATTTGGGCTTGTATTCCCCTAGTTTGACCTATATTTCTATTTGTCTCTTAGGGGCAGAATATAAGGAAATCACTAAGCAGGTTTCATATATGAGGCACCATTAGCCAAATCCAACATGAGAAGATCAAGCCCTGGAACCACTCCTCTAATGCAATTTCTTGACTAAGTACTACCTGAAAAAGAGTAAATGTGTCCTAGAATTGATAACACAGGGTTAGGACAAAAAACTTCGGATCTCTAAGACAGGAAATGTGCTTATCTTCCCATTAGAAACACACTTCAAAGAATTAGGCATATACTTCAAAGGGTGTTTACCAGCCTGTCTCTCTGATGCCTTGGTCTAGTAGCCAGTAATAACACCCCATTAGCACCTCATTAGCCAGAACTCAAGAATGCTGGAAGGCATTCCTGGATGAAGGAAGTATCCCCAGACTGAAACTACAAAGATTTCTCCACTTTTCTTACCACTTTCGTAGATACCACAATGGTCAGTCACACTCAAAAGTAATATATGTCAGAGTTCTGGAGTTGGTGTCAGCTAAACAAATAGAGCAAGGTAGAACACATTTTAACACCCAGATATCATATATCCAAATCTTCCTTTTAAAATACACTAAAATAGGCATCCAGTTTTGGAGCACGTTGGTGACATATGTCTCCAAAATTCTTGACTGATAATGAAATTTTGTCCCCAACCTCAGACTTAACTTCTTGGTCTCTTTCACTTTGTACATTATGAGAATTCCTGTTGCTTGTTTACCATTTAATCTGGTAACTCACAGTACAGCACCTGTCACATTGCAGGCACTGATATTCTCATACAAGAGTTCAAAACACTCCTTCCTCACAAAAAGCAAAATCAACTCCCTAAAGAGATTCCATTATTTGTACATGGTTTCTACTCACATGGCATAGTGCAAGAGAGTTGGACCCATTCTATAAATTTTTTAAAATGTATCTCATATAGTACCCATAAGACTGAACAAATATGCCCACTTAGAAAGTTAACATAAACTGTTCAGTTGCCAGACAACTAAGATTTTCAGAAACTTTGTAAGTGTTGTTTGAATGTCAAAGGAAGGCCAACAATTCTGACATATTGTGGGGGAAAAAGTGACGTTTCTTGATGCTGTTTTGTTCTAGAGTAGAGTATGCTCTTTTTATGAAGCTAACGAGAAAAGTGAAAATAAGACTACACTGGGTACAGTATAAACTGCTCTGGTGATGGGTGCACCAAAATCTCAAAAATCACGGCTAACGGTGCCTATAATCCCAGTTACTCAAGAGGCTGAGGAAGGAGAATCACTTGAACCCAGGAGGCAGAGGTTGCCGTAAGCCGAGATCGCACCAATGCAGTCCAGCCCAGGCGACAGAGTGAGGCTCCGTCACAAAAAAAAAAAAAAAAGGAAAAGGTGAAACCGTATTAGTATTCTTCATATTCCATGAGCTGGATAAAAGGTCAAGTTTTTCACAGAAAATCAAGCAGTGATTCCACTTGGAAATTCCATCGAATAAAAGAACGAAAGGAAAACTGCCTTATTTGGTATACCACCTTGTGAAAACACATTGATAAATGTCACGTCATGCACACAGTCTAGATCAGTTACATAGCTGGGGGGAAATTTACTGACTATGCAAACTATTTTATCGCTAAGGATCTGATGAATGATTTAAGGAAAATAATACAGATACATGTCTACAAATAAAGTAAGAAAGAGAGAGACAATAAAACCTGATTGTTCCTCCCAGTCCTAACGTCAATTACCACCATCAACAGTTTCATCAAATTCCCAATTCATAAATGTATTCATATTTTTATTCAAATTGGTACATATATATACATTGTTCTGAATCTTTATTTGTATTTAATAATATATTTTAAAGTTTTTTCCATATGAACATAAACATAGCTCTCTTTGTTTTTTTTTTTTTTTATTTTAGTAGCTGCATGACATTCTATTGTACAAACTTCTATAGACAGTCACTGAATGTTGGGGTGTTTTCAGTTTAGTAAGCTAGGTGTGAAGTTTTCTTTTTTCAGAATTTGGTTTCAATGTTGTGGTAATGTTGTAAAAAAACAATTGGAAGAGCTTTCATACTTCCACAGTCTTGATCTTTTTTTTTTTTTTTTTCTTTTTTTTTTAAGGGTAGTGCTTTCACAATATATTTTCCTTTTTTTTTCTTCCTTGTAATTATTCTGTTTGGAGATTTCCTTTACATGTAAGATATGTACTTTCCTGGAAAATCATCTATGTATCCAGGTTTTCAAATATATTCATGAAAAAATCCCTAAACATTTCTTGAAATCCTCTCTGTATCTGATTGTTTTTTCTTTTGGTTTCCAGTTTCATGTATTTATGTTATCTCCTTTTTCTTGTTAAATTAGGTTAGCTAGTGATTATCTGTGTTACCGGGGGTTCTTTCACTTACTTATTAGTTCTATTGTTTTCTTATATTCTAATGCATTAATTTTGCTGTTATCTTTATGAAGCCTTATTTCTGCTTTCTTTTTTTTTTTTTTTTTTTTTTTTTTTTTAGAGACAAGGTCTCGCTATATTGTCCAGGCTGCACCTGAACTCCTGGGCTCAAGGGATTGACCTGCCTCATCCTGCTAAGTAGTTGGGACAACAGGTGTGCACCACCATGCCCAGCTTTCTACTTACTTAAAAACAATTTTTCTGGTTTTTCCCCAACTTTTTATGTTAAAAGATCATTTCGTTTGGTGTCAAGGACATACATTTTCTCTTGAGCATGGTTTCAGCTATATAAGTTCTAATATGTAATATTTTTATAATAGTGTTATTTTCTATTGCTCCACAATTTAAGTTCTGACTTTTCTCTTTGAGCTAAACATTGAGTTTTTTTTTTTTGCTATTGTTGTTGATAACTCTAAGTGGTTGGGATTTTGTTGTTATTTGTCTTGAATTCGAATATTTTATTTTATACTAAATTTCTAGTTTCAGTGTTTTGTCATCAATTACCATATTACACAATTTTTCTAGTTTATAGAATTTATTGAAGTTTTCTTTGTATCCAAAAATATGTTTTTGGGTTTCAATATTCCAAACATGTTACAAATGAGACTGCATTTTCTGATTTCAAGTCAAGGAATTTGTTCAATATTGTTTAGATTTCATTATGTATATTTTTCAAGAAAGATGCTTGGTTCTTCTATTCACAGCATTCTTTTGTGTCTGAGATTATCTGTCTGTGTCCTTTACACTTAAATAGTTTGACTTGGTCCAAAATTGTCAAATTCTCTGGTAAGTTTCCTTCCTTCACAACCTTTCTCTCCTTCATTTTCTTTCTTCTATGATCTCTCATTTCAAAAATAACATTGTCTTTAATTTTTCTAATAACATGGAAGATTTTATGTTTAAAATGTTTCTTCTACTCCCTGGCATACCATTAGTCTGATATGACTTGTTCATCTATCTTATATAATAATTATTATTATTGACCACTTTTTATATGCCACTTTACATGGATGAGTTCCTATTTCTTTCTTTTGTCTTACTATCCATTAGTATATGCCATGCTCACTCTTTTCAAATGATGACTGTATCAGTCTACTGGAGCTTCCATGGTAAATACCATCAAAATAAATACCACAATAATTTAATATAATAATACTTCAATACTATAATAAATACCATAAAAATACTACAGACTGGGTGGCTTAAACAACTGAAATGTAGTTTAAGCCACAAGAGAAATATCATTTAAGCCACCCATTTCTCCAATTACGGAAGGTGGAAGTCCAAGATCAAGGTGCCAATATGGTTGGTTTCTGGTGAGGCTTCTCCTGGCTTATATACAGTCACCTTCTCACAATGACCTCAAGTGGCTTTTCCACTGTGTACATACAAAGAGAGAGAAAGCTCTGGTGTCTCTTCCTCTTCATAAAAGAACACCAGTCCTTTTGGATTAGGGCCCTACATTTATGACCTCATTTAACCTTAATTACGTCTTGAACAGCCCTGCCTCCAAATACAGTCATATTGCGGGTTGGGGTTTCAACATATAGTTCGAGGTGGGGACACAATTTAGTGCATAACAATAACAGAAAACTGGTACTGCAAGAATCTTGAATTCGAATAGACTGTTTTTAAAATATTTTCTTACTAATTCTGAAGCCTGGGTGTATCTCCAGCTACACGATCCATGCATTTGAGTTACTAAACCCCCATTCTTTCCATCTACTTCCCTCAACACGGAGTGCAGAGGATATCTCCCCAATGCACTGCAAGGCATTGTAGGGCACCGGGAACTGCTTAACTGACTGTCCTAAAAATAATGTATGCGTTTTTATGTACACATGCACATACATTTTTGGATACTTGCAATTTTTTACATAGACATAATAAATTTTGCTAATGTAAAGCATATATAGCACACAATTCACAACATATAAAATATTGATTATAAAGTCTATATAGCCAATTGATTATCACAGAATGCTTTTCTTGAATTTTACCAAACTCATACTCAAAGTATGATTGCAATGAACAAATGTTCTCACATGAATGTTTGGTGATACTTTAATTTATGTTACTAAGTAAGATGAAAGTGATACAAAAAAGATGCGCATCTTAGAACTTCATTCTTTCATCAATGGCTTGAGCAACTTTCAGACAATCGTTTCAAATACTAGAAGAATACTTCCACAGTTTTTTGTGCCATGGCACAACACTCTTAATCTGCATCATTAACATTTTCTTCATCACTTCAATTCTAATTAATAAACAAAACAGTAAGTCAAGTATTGATATGTAGCATTTGCAGATTTTCATAGTATAAATACTCCCACCATGGCTGTTTTCAAGTTACCAATGTGATATATTACCAAATACAGGGTTGGGAAGAGATGCGCAGTAGTTCACTTTCAGATAATATTTTCACCAGACAGATATAATTGATGGGAATAACCTCAAAAGCATAGATAATAATAGTGTATCATTATTAAGGTGTGATGAGTTTTGAGTACTCATTGCCTTTGTTTCTCATGTAATTTATTGTGAGTTTGTGATATAATTTTTAATAATGGCTGTGTTTAACAATTGATTTGCAAACTTTGGAAACTTATCCATTGGCTCTGGAGAGCAGGTATGAGCCATCTCCAGCATATGAGTCTTCAGCTCTCTGCAATTCCCTAACAAATCTTCACCTTCTATCTTCTCTTTTCCTAGTGGTCAGCCTACTTGTGATAAAATAGTATACCTGAGCACTTCTGAATTTCTACCCTGACCCTGCTCCTCCTTGGTGGAGTAAACCTGAATTCAGTGATCTTCCTCTAACCTATCCAAACCCCCAGACTCTGGCATTCCAGAGAGAGAGCCTTGATTGGGCTTTCAGGATTGACTCCCAAACTGTGAAGGACCATACTTACTGCAGAGATCATGGATGTATGTGCCAGTACACTAAGCCTTTTCTAAGTTTGGTCTTAATTTCATTGTTTTGAGCACCTATACTTTGTTGTTATGGTTTGTATGTGTAATTATTGCCCAGTATTATTGCAGATGGCCTTTGTTATCTGTTTTTCATCATTGTTATTGTTGTTTATTAGTTCAGGAAATAAACTAGGATATAAACACAATTCTTCTGCCATCTTTAGTCAAAAATCTGCATTTGGTCCTAAATTTAAACATTTTTCATTACATATAATGCCCTTGAGAAATGCAATTTAAAAGAGGTACAATAAGAAAATAAAGTATGGCAGTACCAAAATAAATGTTCTTCACAAACAAAAGTGCTGAGTATATAGGAAATGATTACAACAGTGAACAAGTCTGTATGTTAGTACATTTGCTAATCTTATACAAATGTTTAGAGGACCAGATCTTTTTAATCCTCAGCTGAAATGTATTACAAATATTGTTTAAAGATAAGAAAGGAGGAAATATCTACATGTGCTTCCCATATAAATGGAAGATATAATTTTTAAGGAGGGAGAACAAGGACAATTGACTCACAAACAAGTCATTCCAAAATGGTGGATTCTGTGGTATTTATTTTCTGTTTGTGGAACATTTACAATACAAAAAAAAAAAAAATGGTCTACATCATTCCCACAAAGTCTTCTATTTGCTGAAAGAAAATACGTCATTGTGTAGAAGAAAACTAGAGGAAAAACAGAGGTATGTGATTAACATTCTCGGTGTTTCTTTTTTATATATACAGATTTATTTCAGAACACTTTGAGACATATCCTAATATTTAACATTGAAAAATTTGAACAAATACACATTTTAGCAGATATTTCTTCTTCAAAATTTACTTCCGTATGAGAAGGGGGAAAAAAGACAATATGACCGAAAGCAAGATAGTAAGAGAGAAAATTACATATCTGGGAAGGATGAAAAAGAATGCATGAGATGGCAACAACCCATCCAATGTGAAACTATTTATCAGGCCAAAAGTCAGCTATCTTCCCATAGGAAGTTGTATGGGGGAAGCATTGGCAAATCTTATCTTCTGAGAGAGATAGATGGTCCCTGGAGTAACAACAACTCCATCAAGTTTTCACTGAAGAGTTTCCAGATAAATAATGTCTTTCCACAAATAATCTGCTCTCGAAAGGCAGCCCCCAGACATGAGAAGCAGGAGGAATGGCTAAGGGCTGTGGAATTTTCTGAACATGAACAGTGAAGAATGTAAGTCTTTGTAACTGAGGAATGAGATCACTTTGAAAAATAAATGTCTAGAACCAGGGCTATTGCACAAGTAGGCACGTTTTCAGGGCCTCAGAAAAATGCATTCTCAAGATTAATCTTTACATCTGTTTCCAGAGTCCTCATTCAAAAGTTGACACTTTTGTACAAAGAACACCCTAGTGCTGACTGTGACAAGCAGGCAGCATTGCCAGCAATTTAGTAGCAACTCATAAATCTGTGGGAAATACTCCACATATAGTCCAGCCACCCTCACTAAACCCTTGCAACCTCTCCTTGCCCCTGAAATTTGGAGGCTTAGAGCACAGAGAGAAAACAAAAGCAATATAAAGTGTGAGAAGAAAGTAGCCTAATATATAAAATAAAAGACAAAAGCAGACTGGATTATGCCAGCAAGCCATCTGCACAGCTGAAGGCTTCTTCAAGCAAAAAAAAAGGCTCCACTGTTCCTGAATCAATTGCTTCCTATTCACAGGCTCACTGTATAGGGCTAAATTCAAAATGGCTCTCGGGAAATTCTTGCCAATCCTGTGGTCTGATTTTAGGCTCTATTTTTCCCTTTCTTTTAAAGACCCGAGGATGTAAGTATGTATCAGTGCTGTAAACTTGCCAGCGTTCACTGGAATGAGTCAAAGGACCTGGCATTAAATCACAGGGATTTGAGTTGCTAATAAATACAGCAGGCCCCATCCATTGTTGATTAATTCTGACTGAAATCTAAACACCAAACAACAAACACTCTTCTGAACTGCTCTGGTACCCATTAGTTTGATGTGTTTATTAGACAGGACTGTGTTCTTTCAAGTTTATTAACAACAGATTAAAAAACTGCAAACAAATCTAGGTTTCTTTTTATGGTTTAAAAGTGTGGGTACCATTTACTAATGTTTTTAGGGTTAACTGTAAATCCAAACAAGGCTGAAAAAATTATGTCAAACTAAGATCTTGGTACAAAGTACGAATAGTTATTGTCAATGTGCACCTTCCATTATTCAAACAGTTATTTTATTTTTTAGAATTGTCATGTTTTTTTGTTGTTGTTGTTGTTGTTGTTGTTGTTGTTGAGACGGAGTCTCACTCTGTCGCCCGGGCTGGAGTGCAGTGGCCGGATCTCAGCTCACTGCAAGCTCCGCCTCCCGGGTTCACGCCATTCTCCTGCCTCAGCCTCCCGAGTAGCTGGGACTACAGGCGCCCGCCACCTCGCCCGGCTAGTTTTTTGTATTTTTTTTAGTAGAGACGGGGTTTCACCGTGTTAGCCAGGATGGTCTGGATCTCCTGACCTCGTGATCCGCCCGTCTCGGCCTCCCAAAGTGCTGGGATTACAGGCATTGTCATGTTTTTTAAATGCATCCTTGAACAGGGCCTTAAGCAATATCATAGGTTGAAAAATAAAGTTTTTTCAAGTAATATGATTTATTGCATACTTTTAAAGATTATAGAAGTTAATAAGACATTTTCATGGTACTTAATTATATTTGTCATGTAGCAGAGTTCCTGTAGATTTATTCTGATTGGGTCAACTAGCACATATCCATAGAATGTGCTGTATATTATCTATTAGCAGTGCATCAAAGTAAAAAAAAATCACAAGCAAATGCACACTGTGCAAAGATAATCAAAATGCCCCAGTATCAAGAATTCAAATGATCATATTACAAGCACAAATTTTCAAACCACTCAAATATTTTAACCCTGACTATTAAAGTCTGAGTGAATCCTTGAAAATTTCCAAGGTGCATACTTTTAATAAATTGGTAGAAGTCCTGAAAGTCTCAAAAAGGCCCAATTATTGCTATTTCAAAGTCTTCAGTGGAAACAAAGATATAGAGACACATAAGTCATATTTACAGTTCTAGGAAAATGACCATAAAAGATATTTACCTTAATCTAAGCTACCTAAAGCCTGCAAATTAACTTTACTGATTTAAAAACCATATATTTATATTTTCTTAATAGGTTTTACAACTAAATAAATTTTAAATACCAAGTAATTTTCAGCACTTTTCTTTAAATAATGTGTGAAGGATAATAATTTTCATGTTTTGGTTAAACAGAAAACTTACTGTCAAATCTAGAGCCTTGGGAAATCCATCATGTCCCAAGGTCATATGAAGCAACATTTGGATTTGTACAGTTTTCTGTAAGTGCATCTGCTATTGCAGTTACAAAATACTCCAACTCAAATCTGTTACTGCAATATCTAAATTTTCCCCCGAGTTTCCCAGACCACCAGAGCTCAACTCAGCAACTCCAAAATTAAATTATTACCTCTTTTAATACTAAATCATCTTTTCTTAATTTTAACAGCATGTAAACTATCAAGCTTTTATTCCCTGTTTTTTCCATGAGCACATAAAAGCCATACTAGTGAAGATCAGAAGACAAGTATAGTGGATTATAAATTTGATCGGCCCATTCAACCCAAAGATTACTACTATTACGGTGGTATTGGTGGTGATTACTATCATGAGACACAAGTAGTGTTTGACTTTATGACATCCATAAACAAATCCTCTTCACCAAAAGAGAGTATTATAAGCATTTCAAAAAACATATGATACGTAAAACATAGCATTGTGTCGAAAATGGTGAAGACCTAGATACTTCATTTAAAAAAAAAAAAAAAAGTAATATTGCCCCTAGTACATGTTTCCATGAATAATTCGTTGATTGAGAATAGAAAAGAGGAGACAAGGGAGGTAGAGGGGAGGGCAGGGGAAGAGGGTTTGGGGAAGGAACAGAAGTATATTAAAGCTTATTACAGTAGCATGAATCAAATAATGTTTTCACTGATAGTTGGTTAAAACTAAAATAATAAGAGAATAAAGAACACTTATTACCAATAATTAATGACTATTTCACTTCTATTTATTAGAGAATAAGCACTTTATAAAACTAAACTTTGCAGTGTTAATTTTTTGAAAAATAGATTGATATAATTAGCATCTTGTTATCTTTCAAGATAGATATAGAAAATACAGAATTTTATGGGAAATTCTTCGAGGTTTCTTTGATACTATTTGAAACACAATTGCTTAGACAGAAAACTAAATGATGTTTTGGATTAATATCTCAGCTCTTTAATAATGTAGCCCTGTACAAAATTCTTTTTTCCTATAATGCCCAGAGATGCTCTGATTTCCCATGCATGTGGTTTTGACCTTGTCCTTTGTCTTTCAAATAATCTATCCCTTCTCTATCCATCTGTCAACATTAGACCCACTCTCCAAAGTCTACCTCAAAAGGCACCAAGGTTAAGAAATAGAATATAAGTTAAGAGGCAGGTGACCTTGTTCTGGAAATAGATCTAAATGAAGAAAGAAAGCAATCATTACATACACCAGAATATCTCAAAATTCTGGGTAGAATTTCCTCCTAAAATTACATTTAGAGCAAGAATATTATGAATCTCACTTCTCTCAATTGAAAACAAATCTTCTTCTAGATCCCCTAAACACTGATTGAGTGCCTACCATCTGAAGAGTATTGTGCTAATCTCTAGGTGCCATTAACTGCCACCCTTTCCTAACCACCCAGGTTTGTTCTCAACCACTGCTTTAAACCTCTGCTTTGACATTTAGCACATTCTGCCCCTTTTGGTATTTGGGATTTTTTGGCTTGGTGGGGGAGGGGAACGTTGGTCATTGTTGCCTATTTTTCATGCTCCACTATATTAAGAGCTCCTCAAAAACAAGAAATTTGTCTCTACAGCCCCTAATGTATGGTAGCTGGAAATAGCCAATGCTTAATGATTCCTAGTTGAATTAAGCTAGAACATAAAACTGAGTTTCAGAGAACAAAACCCAAATTACAAATTCCATTTTCAGTACCACTAGGAGATTGTTAAAGTCCATCACAAAATATGTAAAAAGATCCCCAAAAGCACAGGAGTGCAGCAAGGGAAGGTGCGGGGCAAAGTGATGAAAGGACTTTAAGACTGCAAAAAGAGCTGCCAAAGTGACTTCTGCTTTTCAGAGGTAAGGAACACACCCTGTGCAAAACCTCAGTTAAATCCCTTTATCTGCAAGAGTTGGAAGAGTATGTTCTGTCTAGTGTCAGGAACTTCTCTGTGCATGATTTGATTCCTAGAAAAAAAAGGAGAAAAGCATCAAGCCACACAAGCCATATTTTCAGGGAGCATGAAGAGAGGAAAAAACAAAACTTTGCACTATAAAGTAGCATAACAAACAAGAACCTCCCAAAATGGCTGTCAATATCCATAGGAAAAGTAAAGGCTAGCCAAGTGATACACGAAAGCCTCAGTTACATAAAAACTTTAATTTTTCTGAAACCAGCACTGACCCCTCCCTCAAGTGAGCCTCCTACAAATTGCAGAAAAACTCATCTTATTCAAAAATAGTTTATCAAGAAAGAACATACACAATATCAAATCAAAGGTATTACACATAAAAGGAGTCAAGGAACAGGAAATACAAATGACAGACCCAGATTAGTCTCCAGAAAAATGCTACCACTGAGAAGACGAATAGAGTGACTAAACGCTTTTGCCATTAATTTAAAAATCTCAATGAGGTAATTGTTTCTGTGATACTAAAACATAAAGCTGTACATACAAGATGCAAGAACTCAAGAAAAAAATAGGACTCTTGGAGGAGATGAAATACGAACTTAAAGGTCAGGGAACGGATAGAAGAAAAAGTAAGATTATCATAGAAATGAAGCTGAAATAAGAAGGTGTATGAGAGAAAATAGCCACTGCCAAAGTACAATAAAGGATAAAAAGAAAAAGAGCAAGCAAAAATGGAAATAAAAAGATAAAAAGGATTAGAAAAGCTGGGCATGGTGGCTCATGCCTGTAATCCTAGCACTTTGGGAGGCCAAGCCAGGAGGATCACTTGAGCCCAGCAGTTCAAGACCAGCTTAGGCAACTTAGGAAGACACTGTGTCTACAAAAGTTTTTTAAAAATTTTGCGGCCATGGTGGCATATGCCCATGATCCCAGTTACTTGGGAGGCTGAGGTGGGAGGATCACTTGGGCCAGGGAGGTTGAGGCTGCAGTGAGTCATGATCCTGCCACTGCACTCCAGCCTGGGAGAAAGAGCAAGACCCTGTCAAAAAAAAAAAAAAAAAAAAAAA
Source organism: Piliocolobus tephrosceles (assembly GCF_002776525.5). Lineage (NCBI taxonomy): Eukaryota > Metazoa > Chordata > Mammalia > Primates > Cercopithecidae > Piliocolobus > Piliocolobus tephrosceles. The sequence goes on from NC_045436.1 coordinate 65,753,963, forward strand.
AAAAAAAAAAGTTGCGGTGGCTCACGCTTGTAATCCTAGCACTTTGAGAGGTTGAGGTGGGTGGATTGCCTGAAACTCAGGAGTTCATGACTAGCCTGGGCAACAGGGCGAAACTCTGTCTCTACTAAAAATACAAAAAAATCAGCTGAGCATGGTGGCAGACACCTGTAATCCCAGCTAATCAGGAAATTGAGACAGGAGAATCACTTGAACCCAGGAGGCAGAGGTTGCAGTGAACTGAGATCCTGCCACTGTACTCCATCCTGGGAGACGGAGCAAGACTCTGTCTCCAAAAAAACAAACAAAGGAAATGATAGTCAGAGAAAAAACAAAATTTTCATAACCCAGGAAACAAAACAAAAATAATAGAACAACACATATACTTAAATATAATTCAAGAAACCTTTCTGAAATAAAAGATTTGGATCTATATACTAAAGTATATTATGTACCCCAAGAAAAATGGACCCATAACTGTCAACAAGTAAACAGCTCCTAGTAAAAGTTAAACAAGAAAGAAAGTAGGCATTGGAAAGCCAGGCAAAAATATTAAGGAACTTATAAGGAGAAAATGTCAATCTGGATTATTTCTCAAAAGCAAGATAAGGCTAAAAGATAATGAAGCTTGTTTGCAGTGGAATAATATAATATTATATGTACATATATTATATGTAATATAGTTACATCTACACTATCTAGATGTAATTATATTACTTCCAGATTGGAAGATAGGGTAGCTACTTCCAGAACATTTTCAAGGAAAGAAAATAACCCCATGATTTGTTTACCCCAAAGTCATTCAAGGATAAAGACAAAAAACAAACATTTTTGTAAATGCAAAACAGTCAATCAAGGAATATTCCTCAAGAATATTTCACCCACTTTTCATTCAAGGAGTGATATGGTTTGGCTGTGTCCCCACTCAAATTCATCTTGAATTGTAATCCCCATAATCCCTAAAATACCCGTGTGTCAAGGGCAGGACCAGGTGGAGGTAATTGGATAATAGGGGTGGTTCCCCCATGCTGTTCTCAATGATAGTGGGCGAGTTCTCAGGAGACCTAATGGTTTTATAAGGGTCTAGCATTCCCCCTGCTTGCACTCACTCAATCCTGCTGCCCTGTGCCTGCTTCTCCTTTGCCTTCTGCCATGATTGTAAGTTTCCTGAGGCCTCCCAAGCCATGCAGAATGTAAGTCAATTAAACCTTTTTCTTCATAAATTACCCAGTCTCAGGTATTTCTTCATAGCAGTGTGAGAACAGACTAATACAAGGAGGTTCTGAATAAACTGGCTCAGTGCAGATTGTTTCAGGCAAGGAAACAAGTGAGCAGCCATGACTTTCAATTATGGTATTATTACAGTGAACATGGTCCTACAAATCAAGTTGGACTTTAGTATGGGGTTTAACTATCCCAATACTGGAAGTATCAGGATCAATTAATGCCAAAGATGCCTGCCAATGAAACTATCCCATTAACTACCCCAAGCCTGCTGCTTATTGTGGTAACCACACTGTCTCATGACCTTTACCACCCTGCTTTCATCATGCATTCCCAGTGAAATCACGTGGGCTAACTATTTCCATGACAGCATCTCACTTCCTATATAGGAGATTGTTGTCTCCTATATAGGACAACAATCACTACAATGATGAACCCTCACCATAACTTTCCAATTTCTTGGTAAACTTAGTATAGTCTGGGCCCTTTTAGGACATACAGTTGTCCCTCATCCCTCAGTATCCAAGGGAGATTGGTTACAGGAGCTCCCCAGTGTTGGAAGTGTGGCCTGATGGGATGTGATTGGATCATGAGGGAAATTTCTCATGAATGGTTTAGCACCATCGCTTTGGTGCTGTTCTTGTGATAGTGGGTGAGTTCTCATGAGATCTCATTGTTTAAAAGTGTATGGCACTTCCTCCATTGCTCTCTCTTGCTCCTGCTCCCACAATGTGAGACGTCTCACTCCCCCTTTGCCTTCTACCATGATTAGAAGCTTCCTGAGGTCTCCCCAGAAGCAGGAGCCACTATGCTTCCTGTACAGCCTGAAGAACCATGAGCCAATTAAACCTCTTATCTTTATAAATTACCCAGTCTCAGGTATTTCCTTATAGCAATGTAAGAACAGACTAACACACTGCCTATAGCCAAATTACCACAATACAGAAAAAGTTATTTCTGCTTGATTTAGTCCAATAAAAATGGAAAAATATCCAAGGACACAATTCCTAGTAAGGAGTTTTCATCCAAAAATGATGTGTAAATCTCCACATAGGTTTATGTCTTTGCTAGAAAGAACAACAACAATAATAATAATAATTTGTAAGTGATAGCCCTCAGAAAAATCTCTTTCTTAAAGGGTAAATTCAGTTTTTCTTCTATTTCAGAAGACCCTGTAGATTAGCATATCAATCTTAATGAACTCATTAAAAGTTATTTAGTCAAACAGTAAATACCAAAATGTAATTCAATACATTCCAGAAATAGTAGAAAAGGCAGAAAAATGAATGGATTTTGATTAATGTAGGAAATGTATTAAAGTAGAAGAAAGAAGAATCTACTCTGCAAAAGAAAATTATATCAATGAAAATGTATATCTCCAATGCATGTTACTAGGAGGAGTGCAAGTTAAAAAGAATTTAAAATATTTCTCAATATTTTAATTTGTGCATAAATAAAAACTAATTTGTTAGCAGTAAGAAAAATGGTATTGGAGATAATAGGAGCTGTGATTGGCTTCCAGGTTCACCAGTGAATAGTTGTACACTGAAGGTTATATCACTTAACAGCTAGTCAGTAATCCACTTATGCATTTATTTATTAGATGTCTCAAATGTGACAGATGACAGATTCTGCTCAAAATAACAGAAATTATGTAAAGAAGGAAACAAAAGCCACTCCTCTCTAATGGAGTCTACATGCCATTTGAGGGAGAGGAATGCACATTAAACAAATAATATCACTAATAAATATATAATTATTACAAGATAACCAAGAGGGGGATTCAAGGAGGTAGGAAAGAAAGTGACATGTAGAGACTTGATTTGAGGAGTTAGCCAAGCAAAGCGTAAATTAAAAGTAATTTTAGGCAGCAGGAATTGCATATACAAAGTTTTGTGCCTAAAAAGAGATGTGTTTTAAGAACCAAAAGAAGGCTTGTACTTTTGGAGTATAATGAGCAAGGAAGGGTGTGATGCCAGATATAATTGGAGAGGATGGGCTATGGTCAAACCACGAAGGTTCCTGCTAAGTAGTTTGGAGAATATTCAAAAACATGAATAACAACTTAAGATTTTTTTTTTTTTTTTTTTTTTGAGACGGAGTCTCGCTCTATCGCCCAGGCTAGAGTGCAATGGCACAATCTCGGCTCACTGCAACCTCTGCCTCCTGGATTCAAGCAATTCTCCTGCCTCAGCCTCCTGAGTGGCTGGGATTACAGGCATGCACCACCATGCCTGGCTAATTTTTATATTTTTAGTAGAGACAGGGTTTCACCACGTTGGTCAGGCTGGTCTTGCACTACTGACCTTGTGATCCACACTCCTCGGCCTCCCAAAGTGCTGGGATTACAGGTGTGGGCCCCAGTGAAGGTTTTTAATTATGAAAGGATATGATATGATTAATGGGCACTCTCTGTGGCTTTCCTCAAATATAAAATCCAAACTCCTTACTGTGACCTGTAAGACCCCTACCTACCTCTCCATCTTCATCTCCAACCCTCTTTCCTCTTGCTCATTTTCCTCATGGCACAGAGACCTCCTTGCTATGCATCAAACCCACCAAGACTATCCTCACTTCAGGGTCCTTGTACCTCTCTTCCCTCATCTGGAACATGTCTCCATAGATCTCTTCATGGCCTTATGACACACTTCCCTCAGGTCTCTACACACATATCACTTCTTATAGGGGCGTTTCCTGACCAGAGAACATTATTTACTGATACTACTGATTCAGTCATAGACCAATAGTGTGTGACATTAATTTTTAAAATACCCATGTATCTTGGCTTGTACTGTAGGTTAAGTGCTTTAAATACATTATTTCATTTAATTTTCATAACCCTATGAGACAGATATAGCATTTTTCTCTTTTACAGACAAAGACATTGAAATATGGAAAGATTAAGTGATGGCCATATATTGTACCTTAAGTAAATAGCTACAATAGATAGAATACTTTGTATTCAAACACATGTCTTATTATCCTTTCTGAAGGAGAAGAGACAGAAAATGGAGCACAAGAAATATTTGAAGATATAATGCTCAAGAACTTCCCAAACTTCATGAAACACCACAAACCACAGATTCAAGAATCTCAGATACCCTCAAGCAGAAAAATACCAAGAAATACGGACCTAGGGAGTTACTACTAAACTGCTAAAAATTGAGGACAAAGAGAAAATCTTCCATCAGCCTGAGAAAAAGGAAATATTTATACAGGGGCCAAAAATAATAATTAGACCTTCCTCTTGTCAGAAACAATAAAAGCCACAACGATAGAGTAATATCATTAAAGGTATATTAGCCTGTTCTCACACTGCTATAAAGAACTACCTGAGACTGGGTAATTTATGCAGAAAACAGGTTTAATTGGCTCTCAGTTCCACATGGCTGATGAACCCTCAGAAAACTTACAATCATGGCGGAAGGTGAAGGGAAAGCAAAGCGTGTCATATATGGTGGCAGGAGGCAGGGGGAAGTGCCATACTTTTAAACTGTCAGATCTCATGAGAAGTCACTCACTATCACAAGAACAGCTTGGGGAAAACTGCCCTCATGATCCAATCACCCCCCACGAAGTCTTTCCCTGGACACATGGGGATCACAATTCAAGATGAGATATGGGTTGGGACCCAGAGCCAAACCATATCAAAAGGTAACGAAGGAAGTAAAAATTATCAAACCAGAATTTTATAGTCAGTGAAAATATCCATCAAAAATGCAGGTGAAATAAAGACAACGGTTTAAACAATGCATCTCCATTAGACCTTCACTCGAATGCAAAAAAGTAGAAATATTTAGTGTCTTGATGAGTATTTGTTAAAACTGATTAAGTTGTATACTTAAGGTATGAAGAGGTCACTGTAAGTAAATTACAACTCGATTAAATTTTCAAAAACTGGAAACTTAAAAAATAAGTATTCGCTGCATATATAGGCATCCTTTTTCAATTCATAACAGCAAAGCATATTACAAATATCATTTCCTTAGATCCCATTTCAGTTAGGACACTATCCAAATGATAATGTTGCTAAAGAATATAATAGCCTATACTTAGCTTTACAGTAAGTAGTACAGCATAACCAGAAAGTATTGTAATGCAAAAAAAAAATTCCTAGGACCAACGGCAGTGGAAGTAAAAATAATAGCTAATTTTCCCTAAAGCTGGTATCCTGCCATTAATGAAAAATGTTTATCCAGTAGAGTAGGGAAAATGTCCCAGTAAGAACTCATCTGGTAGCTATATTCCCCATTAGAAAATCAGAACATAAAAATCATGCACATTATAATGGAAACGAAACAAAAAGAGCAAAGGACAAAAAGAGAATGCTCATAAGGGAAAATTCAAATAATAAACTTATGAAAAAAGTTCAACCTCATTAATCATCAAAGAAAGTCAAAATATTATGAAAACAAAAGGCCTATGGGAGCCATTCAGATTTGCCAAAACTTTTCAAAGGCTGGTACATGTGCTGGAAGACTGATACTCCCATGCTTTGCTAGGCCAGATTGCAAATCAGCAAAAGCTTCCTAGAAAGCAAATTGACTGGCCGGGTGTGGTGGCTTACACCTGTAATCCCAGCACTTTGGGAGGCCGAGGAGGGTGGATCACCTGAGGTCAGGAGTTCTAGACCAGCCTGGCCAACATGGTGAAACCCCATCTCTATTAAAAATACAAAAATTAGCCAGGCATAGTGGCTCACACCTTTAATCTCAGCTACTCAAGAAGCTGAAGCAGGAAAATCACTAGAACCCAGGAGGAGGAGGTTGCCGTGAGGCAACATCATGCCATTGCACTCCATCCTGAGTGACAAGAGCAAAACTCCATTTCGAAAAAAAAAAAGCAAACTCACAATGTGAATTATGATTTTTATGATTTTTAAAAATATTCATAGACCAGCCCGGGTAACAACAAATACAAAAATCAGTCTAGTGTGGTGGTACGCGCCGGTAGTCCCAACTCCTCAGGAGGCCAAGGCAGAAGGACTGCTTGAACCTGGAAGGTCAAGGCTGCCATGAGCTACGATTGCACCACTGAACTCCAGCCTGGGTGACAGAGTGAGACTATGTCTCAAAAATATTTTTTTCCCACAGCCTTTAACCCAGTAATTATACTTCTGTCTATTAGAAAAGATAATAAAGAGATAAACAATATCTTTTATTTAAAATTTTCAGTGTAATATAGTAATACTACAGTAGTACTTCATTTATTTTATGAAAAATGAGAAACTTATCATTGCAAATGTCTGATTGTCAGAGAATAGTTAAATCAAGTGTGTTCAACCTGCAGCCCATGGACCTCATGCAGCCCAACACAAATTTGTAAACTTTCTTAAAACATTATGAGATTTTTTTTCCAATTTTTTTTTCTTAGCTCATCAGTTGTCATTAGTGTTAGTACATTTTATGTGGAGCCCAAGATAATTCTTCTTCCAGTGTGGCCCAGGGAAGCTAAAAGATTGGACACTCTTGGGTTAGATAATAAGATAGCTAAATAATGGAACTGTATGTAACCATTAAAGCAATGTTTCAAATAAGTTTAATGATATGTATAATGCTCATGAAACTTTGTTATGTAAAAAAGGCCCCCAAAACACTGAAAATAGGTGTAACAAAATATATACACATGTTATATATGTGTATACATTATACATTACAAATTATCCTGATTACATAATATACATATATGTACATATAATATATAATTTTAATGATATGTATTATGGTCATTAAACTGTATATTTGTATTATATATGGTATTGTATACATATGTATACATATATGTATTACACATACCACATATGTTGTATATATGTGTTGTATATATGTTGTATATACATGTACTTATGTGGTATTATATATAATATATATTATATATGTGTATATATTATATATACATATATGAGTGTGTGTATGTGTAGAACTGGAGTAAAATACCGAAAAATATTAACAATGATAGGATAATTGGTGATTTTTGTTTTCTTCTTAATTTTTTCTTAATCTATTTTCTAAATTTCTGTATCTTGTACTAAATAATAAATTTAAAATAGTTTTGAAAAAATATACCTTAAGTGTAAATCAAATGGATATCCCTATTCATAATAGCAACAAAACTACAAAATATCTTTTAAAAATGTAAACAGAAATGTGAAGATATATGTATATATATTTAACACATGTGAAAAATAAAAACATTATTCATCTGACAAATATTTACCTTCTATAATGCTTGAAAATATTCTAGGCATAAGTGGTATAGCAGTGAACAAGGTCATGTCCTTCACGACAATATTCTCATGAAAGATTTTATATTGCAAAAGAAGTTGATTAGAGATTAATTCTGCCTATGATAATGTTTCAATTTAGTGGGATTCCAAACAAATTCTCAAGGTTACCAGGGAATTTTGAGAAACCTGAAAAAATGTTTTTGAGGTTAATATGAAAAAATATTACAGAAATAACCAAGATATGACCTTTATATATTGCTGAGAAGAGTATGAAATACTATATTACTATATACTTTTGCTAAAGTAATGTTGCCTCCACAAATATATACAACTATTATTTGTTAATTAACAATAAAATAAAATAGTTGTTTTTTGAGATGGCGTCTTGCTCTGTTGCCCAGGCTAGAGTGCCGTGGCACGATCTCAGCTCACTGCCACCTCTGCCTCCTGGGCTCAAGCGATTTTCCTGCCTCAGCCTCCCAAGAAGAGTAGCTGGGATTACAGGCGTGTGCCACCATGCCTGGCTATTTTTGTATTTTTAGTAGAGACGGGGTTTCACCATGTTGGCTAGGCTGGTCTTGAACCCCTGACCTTAGGTGATCCACCCGCCCTGGCTTCCCAAAGTGCTGGGATTGCAGGCGTGAGCCACCGCACCCAGCCAAATAAAATAAAATTTAAGTAATGTGGCAATATTTATCAATCAAAACATACTATATACTTTTTTACCCCCAAAATCCCACTTTAGGTTATGTACCATACAATAATTAGTACTTTATCATTTTATTTACTATTAATTATTTTCTTATGTATTATGTAATCAGGATGTCTAAGAACTAGGAAAAGCATTGAATACATGGTGAAAAATCTATATAGCTACTAAAAATGATTATATTAATGACTACTGTAGAAGTACATCTATAACATTTTTAAAAAGGAAAACAAGTTACAGATTAATATACACAGTATAAACCAATTTTTATTGTAAAAAATAACAACAAAACCTGTCTTCTCAACAACAAAGAAAGAAGCTCTAATAATTCAGTAAGAAAAATAGAAATGGCAAAACTGACAAATTTAGAAAGAAAGAGCTCTAATTAATTTTAATATTTTAATGCCCAAATTTACAAAAGTAGTAACAGGAAACCCAAAAGAATGTGTCTGAGTATCGTAATTGGAAGAAAAAAATGTTTTTAAGACAAATATGTGAGGTATACAACAATAAGTAGCAAAACCATACTCAGTTACATTTAAAATAAGTAATCAGAACACTGAGCCTGGGACTAGTTCTGACAGTGTGAAAGGCTAAGAAGACAGAGATCACAATTCTTAGTGATCAAAGGGGCAGGGATTCCAATGAATTCCTCTTCTTGACTGGGATGCTGAAGGGCTGCATTCTCAGAATTAGGATGGATAAGTAGGAAACAGGGCCTTGTGGAAACTAAAGTTAACTGTCAAATCATTTCAGTTTCCAAAATTGAATTGAGAAGATACTAGAATAATGGTGGCCCCAGATGCCTAGGAGAAGAAAACCTCATAGAGAAAAATAACATTCTCCTTGGCCTACAATTGTTTCTAGAAAAAATACTTTATAATTACAATGTCTAGTAAATAATTTTTTCAAAACATACAGGATACAAGACATATGAATGAAAATCGGAAGAAACAACAGAGTAGAGAAACACATCCACAGGAACTTCTTATATCAGAAATGTCAAACACAGACTTGAAAATAACTCTACTTCTTTCTCCCAAGCAAATTAAGAACAGAATTCAACATTTCAGGAGAAAACTGCAATCTATGAAAAGAACCAAATGGAAACACAAAACTGAAAAACAGAATAACCCAAATTTAAAATTTAATGGAGAGGTTTTAATAACAGATTAGACAAAGCTCAAAAGAGAATTTGGAAGGTGTATCAGAAATAAATATCAAAACACACACACACACATGGAGGGACAAATAATGGAAATTTCAGAAGAAGGCAGGAGACATAGGATATTATGAGAAAGCCTGAAATAGGAATAATCAAATTCCCAGAAGGAGATGAGAGGAAGAATGAGACAGAAGAAATATTTGAAGAAGCAATAGCTGGAAACTTTCAAAATTCATTTTAAAAAATTAATATGCTGATTTAGAAGGCAGCATAAACCCCAAGTAGGATAAGTACAAAGAAATATATGCACACTGGAGCACAATTTATTAAACTCCTGAAAGCCAAAAAGGGCAGGAACATTTTTAAAGCAAAGAAAAAAGACAGAACCTTCAAAAAACAATGAGAATGAAAACTGAAATCTCAACAGAAACGATGGAATAGATCCAAAATTCTGAAAGAAAAGACCACCAACACAGAATTCTCTACCAATAGGAAATCTCCTTTCAGAAAGATGAGAAAAAGAAAAATAAGAGAGAGAGAGAATTCCCCAATATTTTCTTCTAAGTGTTTTAAAGAGTCAGGTCTTTAATCTACCTGGAAATGTTCTCTGTGCATGGCATGAAGTAATATTCCAATTTCATTTTTCATACACATCATCCTGGCACAATTCTGAAAAATGTATCCTTTCCCTACTAAGTGGCCATTAACCCTCTCTTATAAATCAAGTACCCATGTATGTATGGGTTTGTTCCTGAGTTCTTTTTTTCATTCCACTGATCGATTTGTTTATTTCCATCACCATACCACACTGACTTAACTACTGTGATCACACATTATTCATCAAAAAGTCTTAGCTAATCTGCATCTTGGCACTTCCACATAAACATTAGAATCAGCTTGTCAAATTTCAACAACAAAACCTATTGAAAGTTTGATTCTTCCAATCCTTGAACATGACAAATGCCTCATTTTATTAAGATCTTTTACGTCTTTCAATGTAATTTCATATTTTTTTCATAAAGATCTTGCCTGAAGTTTATAAGGCTTATTTCTAGGTGCTTGATATTTTTCCCATGATTGTAAGTGGTATTTTAAATTTCACTTTTTAACTGTTTGTTGTTGATTTATAGAAAAACAATTTATGTTTAACTGATTTTATACCCAGCAATCTTTAAATGCTATCTTATAAACTCTGATAATTCAGCTTTGAATTAGAGGGAATTTTTCTAGATACACAATTAAATTATATTCAAATAACAGCAGTTGTCTTTCTTCTTTCCTATCCTTATAAAATGTATTTATTTTTCTTGCCTCACTCACCTCAATTCACTTGAGTACAACGTCAAAATACACTTGTTTTATTCCCAATCATATTTGGAATATTTTTCAATATTTCAACATCTAGAATTATATTTAGAACAGTTTTTTTCCAGATATCCTTTATCAGGAATATGCCTTCAATTCCCAATTTGCTAAGAGTTTTTGCCACAATTGGGTGTTGAATTTTATCAAATGCCTTTTCTTTCTCATCGAAGTGGTCATCTGACTTTTTAATCTGTTAGTATGGGGAATTGCACTAATTGATTTCCTAATGCTAAAACCAACTTACATTCACACACACAAAAAAAACTCAATTTGGTCATGAAGTTTTTTCAAATACAATGTTACATTTGGTTAACTAATATTCTGTTTAAGAATCTGGCATCTATGTTTATGAATGAGACTAATCAGTCATTCTCATTCCTTATGTTCTCTTTATCAAGTTTTTGTATCAGAGTTATGCTAGAATCAACAAATGAGTAACTGATTTCCCCTTTTTTATGTGCCTTAGAATAATTTGAAGAATATTTTAATTACTACTGTTTTAGGAGTTCCGGAAAACTCTTCATTTAAAAAAAAAATGTGGTCCTTGAGGTTTCTTTGTAGGAAGTTTTTTTTTTTTTTTTTTTTTAGCTACTGGCTCAATATCTTTAATGGTTACATTACTATTCAAACATTTGACTAAAAATAAATAATACTTAAGATGATTCAGCCACTACTCTATTTGGTCTATAATTTGGGACATCTGAACACTGTAAGATTTAAATGCTTTTATTTTTCTCCCATTTTACAGACTAAAACTAATCTAAGGCAATCCTTATGCCAAGACACCTGTATCACAAGGAGCTCAGGTTACACTTGCAAAAGGGAAGCAAGTGAGAAGGGTTGCCACGTTTCTCCTGGTTCCAGTAGCCACTCCTGATAAGCTGCCACGTGGCATATGATGATGCATTACTGGGTCCTTGTGCCTGCCGCTGCACGGGTTACAAGAAATATATACGGTTTTCTTTTCATAGTGATATACCCAAATCTTGCCAATGAAAAGGCATTTTTCTGACCACAATAGGCATCATTATCTCTTTCTCACAGTTTATACCTTTACAAGAAAATTCCCCTCTACCACATAAGATGCTTTTCAAATGCTATTTCTATTGTTCTGAAAATATTTTTCTCACCCTCTCCCTCATTCTGATATGACTACTCCACTACATTAATGCAGCTTTATGCATAGCTCAGGGTAGGGTGGGTGACAATGCTCTCTGGTTTTTACTTTACGCAAATCATTTCATATGTTTCACATTTATGGAGGTTGGACTCAATCACTCATTCAATGTTTCTAAAGCTCTGCTATGTTCTGGTGCCAGAGCCCATAATTACCATAAAACAGGTTGATTTCAGGCCGAATTGCACTGGAAAATGACATTTTGAATTTTTATTGGCACTTTGAAGAGAACATATTCTTCTCTAGTTATTGTACTTTTAACAGAAATGGTCTTTCCATATGGACTATAAGAAAAAATATCTAAAATTTAAGATTCACTCCCTTCTCTTATAATTTTTATTAGCATTTTAAGCAAGTTCAGTGCCCATCAGACCTAGTTCTAGTTATTTTTATTGATGCCATATAGACAATTCATAATCAAAACCAAAAGCAAAACTGCTATGTCTCCTCTACTTCTGCCAGAAAATTGGCAGAAAATCCTAATTTAAAGCTCACAGGAAAAACCCAGAGGAAGCATGCAGAAATCCTTTATGCTATATTTCCCAGCAACAGAATATTTTCCTACCTTTGAAAACTCAATTAAATTTTACTTCACCACAAGTGTGAAAACCAGGTGGAACCTGAGAATATCATCCTCACTCCGGTTATCCTTATAAAAATAACACTGTTGATATTTTACTACAAACAGTATCAATCCCTTCTGACTACCCTAGCAAAATGTTACATCAGAAACCATGAATATGGAATATTGATTTTCCCTTTAAGAATGAAAAAAGAAAGTTGACTAGTGCATAAATCTTGCTGCTCTGTGTACTTCATCAAGAAAATAGCTATTTTGTCTCCCAATATGGTATGGTTGCCCTTATGTTACAAACTCTTCTGGGTGGCTGTTCCTATAAGAGAGGCTTAAGTAAGTTCAGCCGCCACACAATTTTCAAAAGAATACCGGCAAGTGACCACTTAAGCCCTTAGCTTCCCCTAGGCTTCATCCGGCCTGTGAGCACATCTGAGGTTGACTTTACCTTTCTCCAGAGAAGCCCAGTTACAGTTTCTTTGTGGGCTTAGATAGAAAAGCAGTTGGTTTCATTTTTCTTTTACTTGTGTTAGATTAATATTGTTCTAACTAGGCCATTCTCTCAAGAGGCTTGAGTTGAAGAAAAGTAAAATATGAAGGCTCCCGGCAGCAGCACCGACTTTTGTAAACTTGTGACGTATCTCAGTTTTGCTTGGTTCTGTCAGGGCCAAAGCTTCGTCTACCCCTTGTTTTATTACCATGTCAGATTGGTACAAATAGAAACACAAAGCAATTCAAAACACCAAGCAGAGTTCAGAATTCTTTCAGCAAGCTGGTTAGAAAACTGGGTTGCGGAGAGTCTTCAGGGTTTCTCCGAATGCCTGGTGAAGTCAATTGTCCAAATTCACTTAAGAGGGTTAATGGCCCCATCAGGTCTAGAAGTCAGTTCTCCCATCTCCCTATACCATGTCCACATTATGTTACAATCTTTAGGTGTTAAGTTTGACAAACCAAAGCCAATATCCTGCTGTTATCAGATGTGGTGCTGGATTCACATGAAAGAATAGGCTTAGAGGTGTAAGTTTAGAGATACACAGGTGAAAATTGCAGCCACTAACTTTCCCAGGAGAAAAAAAAAAAATCTGAAGAGAGTACATTTCATATGAAAAGTATAAGATTAAAGATTGTAGTATCAATAATTTGTGAGTAAATTTGAAGGCCCAAGATGCATGGTGATTTGAAATTTTGCTCGAAAGATTAACTGTCCTGTGAGCCTAGCCTCAAGCCTTACATGCATAGCTCAGCACAGATTTTTTGTTGTCTGTTCCTTCGCTGCACATACTAATGCTCATAGAGTGATTTTTTTTTTAAAATGTTTACAAAGAAAAATGGCCTAGAAGAGAAAGTCAACTAGATGTATGAAAGAGGAAATAAAGCAAAAGCAAGAATATCTAAAAAGGACGCTCTGTAGATTAAATATTAGGTAAAGTGCATCTCTTGAACTTGAACAGGTCCATAGCATTTGATCAATTAACCAAAAAAAAAAAAAAGTATTCTTTGCGTTCTTAACACATACCTGGGCTAAATATTGGAAAGCCAGTTGTCAACACCTAAGACACAGTTTATATACTCAATGAGATACAAATAAATCTCAAATGAGATGACTATTATCAAAGAAGTACAAGGTGCCTTACTAAAAGACATCTTAATGTCACTAAGTGGCCTGACATTGTACTAAAGGTCAGAGGGCAACTACCCGAATGGGTGACACTGAAACTAAGACTTGTAATCTACATGGAAATAATTCATTAATTATTTTGGCAAATGCTTCAGTCAGTCCAAAAACTGTATTCTACGGATAAAATAGTATGCTGTTGAGGTCTTAGCAAAGTTAAGTGTTCTCAATCTCCTGAAACTATTTAACTCTCAAGAATGTTAATGATGTAAGAATCACACTGAAGGTGATGACTGAGAATCACCTCCTGCTAAGATGTGAGATGACTGAGAGAAATCTGGCTGGAGAGGTGAGAGGAGGTAAACAATTGCATAAAAAGCCACAAGATGTTAAGAAGGATAAGGAAAAAGAAAGGAGGGTTTTATGAGGGAGCTTCAGGAGAGTGGTGGTAGTGGAGGGGAGTAGGCAGACGTGCCTGCAGTGATTGAAGAGCATTTATGGGGACCAGAAATGGAGAGTACAAATATCGTCATGCTTTCCAAGTTGTCACAGGTGGCTGCCCTTCCTCACTTCAGGAACCTCCTACTTCCTATTTCTCTCAAGAAATTGTTTTTAATAGGAGGCCAAGAAGAGGAACAGTCTTGTGTGCCTTTCCTTGAACATCACCACCAACTGACACTAAATATAAGCCTATCCTAAACATTTAACATTTTATTTATTCGACATTTACTTCTCACAATCAGATGCTTTTAGATAGACAGCAAGCCAGAGAAAATATCTGTGGCTCTGAATTATTGATAATTAAATGGAGAAAAGCAATACTAGTCAGGGCTCTTCAAAGAAAACTTATTTCTATAGAGCCCTGTAAGAACGCTGTCTTCAAAGTCAAGCCCACTCTCCTTTCCCGCTATCTCCACGTGGCCCCGTGGCTCACCAGGCTCCATCGTGTCTGCCATTTATATTCTCTCTGCTCAAAAACACTTCAGGTTCCCTTACCTACATAAAGATGAGCATGCCTGAGCTTGTGCTAAAGAGCCCTTCACAATGCAGTCCCAGGTAGCCAACTTTTCAAACTTGCCTTTTAAAAGTCTTCCACTTCTGCCCAGTCACCTACTCCCTATTTTTCATGCGTTTTCCTCCTGAATGAAAGCGAATGTTCTTCCTCATATGATCAGATTTCTCTCGGATGCCTCAGCCTTATGCCCTCCATTTCACCATAATTGAGAGACTATAAAGTATTTATTACAGTGCCTGGTAATAGTTGGTACTCAAAACATTTTCTTTCCTTTCCTCCCTCCAGTAGATATTTATTAATGAACTGTGAAATGAGTGATAATCTAGTTTCTGTTGCATCCGGTATGTGTCTTGCATGATTACTTTTTGATTGCTTAACCTTCTTCTGATGTCATCTTCCCTTTTTTTTTTTTTTTTGATTTTAGATCTAAGTTCCTAGAAGTATAAAGTCTGTTTACTGATGTTGTAAAGCCAGCACCTTGAACTTTTAGTCACCCCATAAATACTTCTGGATGATGATAGCTCATTTTCCTTAAATGAGTCAGTATATACAATATATCCATTTAATTGAACTGTGAATTTATTATGTATCATAGGATTAGCAGACAAATAAGTCAAAGGATTAAATTTATGCGATCCATATAAAATTGATTCCACAAGAAAATATACTTTTTACTTCTCTTTTAAATCAATGCTATCTTTCAATAACTTTCCTGTTTCATCCTATTTTGTCATAATGAAAATTATATCTGGGCTTCAAAAGAGATCTCAAACTGTTTAAAGTTACTATGTTTTAAATGTAATATTAAATACAATTTGTGGAATGCAAAATAGCTACCTCTTCTCCAGTTTAAGCAAATGCTGTTTTCAACACAATAAAATTATGCCTCCATGTAATATATTACTCATATATAAAAATATATTTCTCATATATTATGTATATTATAATCTCCACCTTATAGCTTTCCAATAAGTTCCATTTTCAACAAACATATGTAACACTGTGGTCTTATTTCTCTAAGTAGCTACATGATAATGACATAAACATTCCTCACCCATGTTTATCATAGAATGGCACCATTTTTCACACTAAAAATAACTGCTAGTAAAGTTGTACAAAATTCACTGATTGCTTCCAAAACTCTTTGTCAACATTTTAAACTGCTCTGTTTCATGGCCATAAAGTTTTGAACCAAAGATGTTTGGAAAGAAACTGAAACCATGTGAATCAGAGAAGACAGGAACAAGAATAATGAAAGTTGACTGATGTGAAACCCACAAATCTCTCATAGTTTTAACCAAAAAACCATATAAGATGACAGTGCTTTCCTCTTTTCCAACTCCTCCCTCCCCACTGCTTTCCCGCCATCACACACACCCCTGCCCATACCCTGTGCTATTTTATATGATTTTCACTAAACTGAAAATTCTTACATTTTTCCCACCTCTTGAGAAAATGAAGAAACACTCGCCACCTGGTCTAATAATTACCAACTCAAAGTACATTGTCCTTTGCGGACAGCATTCAACTATTTATTAATTCTACGAACTTCTACTAAGGAGATGAATCTGTCTTAAGTATTAGGGAACTCTGCTTGCATCTGTACATCAGTACAAACCAGTTGATTAAAAGACTTTTCAAGTACTTACTCAGCTATTTTGTCTATGTAAGTGAGATGAAAGTGGATTTTAGTTTCAGGGAAAGGTTTTATTTTGCTGTCTATTCTTTTCTTTTCTATTTCATTGAATTTACCCAGAATTGGGATACCATGTGGACAATAAGAACTACGTAGCTCCTTTAAGTTCACACAAATAACTGATGGTAGGCAGATAGCAGGACAATCCCAAGTACAGGGTCGAGGAGACTGCTTTACACACGGCACTGTATAACAGAAAGAAATAAGAACAGAAAATCTTATCCTTAGGAATTTAATTGGGAAGATAGAGGACACAAAACCAAGGTAAGTTTCAACCCTATTATTTCTTGTCTGCTCAACCTGGGCTAGTCCTGTCTTCTCTGTGAGCTTTCACATAAACTTTACCTATAGAAGTAATACAGTGGGATTTAATCAACTCTAAAGGCAGCTGAGAGGCAGGACCAGGACTAGGTGCAAAATATTAAGGGGTGCCAGAAAATGCAGTAATCAAGATCAATAAGAGCTTAATATGATTTTGTTTTTAACCAATAAACTATGCCTCAGGGGCTAGATGCTTGTTTTTAAACTAAGTTTCACTGGAACCAGGGCCAGGATTAGGGTGAGGTAAATGAAACAGAATTGTTCAAGTGCAGAGCAGGTCCTATCTTTATTTAAAATTTTGATAAGATGTTCATCATGGATTTTTTTGCATTAATTTTGATTTTTTTAATATTTCATTAAAATTTCATTATTGAGGTATTTGAAACCCCCTTAAGTTGTGTCTCCAAGCTGAGTGCGTCACTCAGCTCACTCTAGTCTAAGCTCTACAAGACTCTAAGAAAAACAAAAAATAAGAAACTAGGACATTGTGCAAGATATACATAGAAAATTATTGAAACTACTGGCCAGCAAGTAGCTTTAATATTTAATAGATATTAAATTTCATTTTAAACATACAAATCTCGCAAAAAGCCTAATCCTATAAAAATCCAAAACAGGAAAGCCATCACTGTAGGCAAGTAGAAATGTATGAAAAAAAAAAAGTTTTTAAGGAAAGAATGACAAATCCACCAGCTAGTTCTTGGGTTTTTGTGTTGGTTTTCATTTTATGTTTCTCATTTGCTTGTTTTTTGTTTTTTGTTTTTTGTTTTTTTTTTGGTTTTTTTTTTGGTTTTTTTTTGGGGGGGGGAGTATTTTTTCATTGTTTGTTTATTTATTTATTTATTTATTTTGCCTTCTCGTTGCTATGACTGCAGTATGTTTAGTGTGACTGTTCCATTTCATAGACAAATCTTTGAAATGCAGACTGGGCCGGGCATGGTGGCTCATACTTGTAATCCTAACACTTTGGGAGGCCGAGCTGGGTGGATTATTTGAGGTCAGAAGTTTGAGACCAGCCTGGCCAACATGATGAAAACCTGTTTCAACTAAAAATACAAAAATTAGCCGAGCACGGTGGCACACACCTGTAGTCCAAGCAAAGGTTGCAGTGAGCCGAGATCGCGCTACTGCACTCCAGCCAGGGCAACAGAGTGAGACTCTATCTCAAAAAACTAAATAAATAAATAAATAAATAAATAAATAAATAAATTAAATTAAATAAAATAAAAGGGGGAAAAAAAAGAAAATGCACACTGGAACTCCTCAGTTTCCACCAACTGTTTATATACTGAGAACTATAACCTGCTTAGAAAGGTAAATATAGATTCAATATATTCAAGTATATTTTCACAATTTCTTGCCTTTCTTAAAAGGTAAATGCTTTCTTGACTCCTTGTAAACACCTGATTTCTCTGGTTTTGCCTCTATCTTGAGTTAGCTTTCCCCATTCTGTACAGGTGCTGTTTCACAGGCCATTCCCATAAAACTGGTCCAAAGAAAAGGTAATAAAGTTGTAAAATCTAGGGCCTGACGTACAGATGTGTCCAGTTCAAACTCGAAGAGTGGGGAGTTTGTGAAATTTGAGATTTAGAGCTCTTGAGAACACTTTCTTCATTTCACTTCTACCAATGCAAGGCCCCAGCTGAAATAACTTTTTACTTATTTAAATTACCTTGGTTATCTTATCAACTATTCCCATAGATGAATGGGCTTTAAAGAAGGGATTGTCTTCAACATCTTTTAAAATACATGTTTTGTAGCAAAGGGATGCAAAATCCCCACAACTATCCAAAGGCATTTGAAAGTTTGCCTTCAAAACACAGCATTATTCTATTACACATAAGAAATGAGAAAAAGAAGGAAAGGAAGGGAAGGTAACACTTTTTTTTTCTTTTTTTCTTTGAGACAGAGTCTTGCTCTGTTGCCAGGCTGGAGTGCAGTGGCACGATCTCAGCTCACTGCAACCTCCACCTCCTGGGTTCAAGCGATCCCCCTGCATCAGCCTCCTGAGTAGCTGGGACTACAGGCGCCCACCACCACGCCCAGCTAATTTTTTGCATTTTAGTAGAGACGAGGTTTCACCATGTTGGCCAGGATGGTCTCGATCTCTGAACCTCGTGATCTGCCCGCCTCAGCCTCCCAAAGTGCTGAGATTACAGGTGTGAGTCACCACACCCAGCCAAGATAACATTTTTTTGCAGAGACTTGACCTTATCCACACATGTACTCACACACACATGCACACCTGGCTTAGATCCTGAGTTTGCTTTATTGACAACAAATTAGCACATTGTTTCTCACTATATCCTATCATGAGTATTTATTTATAAAATCTTAAGAAAAGAAAGCTCCTTTGAGACCAGGGCCTTCACCTTTCATATAATGAAATTAACGAATGAATAACTGAGCATGCTTGGTATCTTCGTAAACAAAGACAGTTGTCTTTCCCCCAAAATCCAAATTTACCAGCACAAAACTGCTTGCTTATATACATCCTCCCAAGGGCTGTTTGCTTCTGGTCCTCCCAATACCTAGGGCACATCAGAAATCTAAAAGCAAGCATGAGGCCAAAGTGATCTAAGGTAGGGAAATAAGATCCTTGGACCAAATTCAGCCCAATGTTTGTATTTTGTAAATTATGTTTTACTGGAACACATTCAGTCAAGTTGTTTTTACATTGTCTATATCTGCTTTCATGTTGAGTAATTGCTACAAACACCATATGGCCCTGTAAGTCTAAAATGTCTCCTACCTGGCCCTTTACAGAAAAAGTTTACCAATGCTTGGTCTAAGGTCATTCACCTTAATGACAATAAGACCAACTCTGCTGGGATTCATCAACTTCCCCCTTACAAACTCCTCGTAGTAATAGGTCAGCCCATTCATCTAGGACTATCATGCAGTTCTGGACTCCATATATTATTGCAAGCAGCTATGGCCAAATACTCCATGGCATTCATGAAATAAACTCAGTGTTATCATCAACCACACAAGCAAACTTTCTTTAACATCCTCCTGTGGTCTGAAATCTAGAGACCTGGTTTTTTGGAAGGGAAATCAGAGAAAGACAGTCCTTGAACTCTGGTGGATGGGATCCCATCAGGATCTGTTAAGAACTAACATAGCGGGGAGGTTCCAAGATGGCCAAATAGGAACAGCGGCATCTACAGCTCCCATTGTGAGTGATGCAGAAGACAGGTGTTTTCTGCATCTCCAACTGATGTACCGGTTTCATCTCACTGGGGCTTGTCAGATAGTGGGTGCAGGACAGTGGGTGCAGCCCACAGATTGTGAGACAAAGCAGGGTGAGGCATCACCTCACCCAGGAAGGGCAAATGGGTGGGGAATTCCCTTTCCTAGCCAAGGGAAGCCATGACAGACAGCACCTGGAAAATCGAGTCACCCCACCCTAATACTGCACTTTTCCAACGGCCTTAGCAAACGGCACACCAGGAGATTATATCTCGCGCCTGGCTCAGAGGGTCCCATGCCCACAGAGCCTCCCTCTCTGCTAGCACAGCAGTCTGAGATCTAACTGCAAGGGGCGAGGGGCACCCGCCATTGTTGAGGCTTGAGCAGGTAAACAAAGCGGCCGGAAAGCTCAAACTAGGTGGAGCCCACCGCAGCTCAAGGAGGCCTGCCTGCCTCTGTAGACTTCACCTGTGGGGGCAGGGCATAGCTGAACAAAAGGCAGCAGAAACTTCTGCAGACTTAAACATCCCGGACTGACAGCTTTGAAGAAAGTAGTGGTTCTCTCAGCATGGAGTTTGAGATCTGAGAATGGACAGACTGCCTCCTCAAGTGGGTCCCTGACCCCCGAGTAGCCTAACTGGGAGACACCTCCCAGTAGGGGCTGACTGACACCTCATATGGCTGGGTGCCCCCTGAGACGAAGCTTCCAGAGGAATGATTGGACAGCAGCATTTACCACTCTGCAATATTTGCAGTTCTGCAGCCTCTACTGGTGATACCCGGGCAAGTAGGGTCTGGAGTGGACTTCCAGCAAGCTCCAACAGACCTGCAGCTGAGGGTCCTGACTGTTAGAAGGGAAACTAACAAACAGAAAGGACATTCACACCAAAACGCCACCTGTACATCACCATCATCAAAGACCAAACGTAGATAAAACCACAAAGATGGGGAGAAAACAGAGCAGAACAACTGAGGATTCTAAAAGTCAGAGCACATCTTCTCCTCCAAAGGATCGCAGCTCCTCACCAGCAACAGAACAAAGCTGGACAGAGAATGACTTTGATGAGTTGGGAGAAGAAGACTTCAGAAGATCGTTAATAACAAACTTCTTCAAGCTAAAGAAGGATGTTTGAACCCATTGCAAAGAAGCTAAGTCAAGACCCATCAAGATAGTCAAGACTCATCAGTGTGCTGTATTCAGGAGACCCATCTCACATGCAGAGACACACATAGGCTCAAAATAAAGGGATGGAGGAAGATCTACCAAGAAAATGAAGGAAAAAAAAAAAAAGCAGGGTTTGCAATCCTAGTGTCTGATAAAACAGACTTTAAACCAACAAAGATCAGAAGAGACAAAGAAGGCCATTATGTAATAGTAAAGGGATCAATTCAACAAGAAGAACTAACTATGCTAAATATATATGCACCCAATACAAGAGCACCCGGATTCATAAAGCAAGTCCTTAGAGACTTACAAAGAGACTTAGATTCCCACACAATAAAAATGGGAGACTTTAACACCCCACTATCAACATTAGACAGATCAACGAGACAGAAAGTTAACAAGTATATCCAGGAATTGAACTCATCTCTGCACCAAGCAGACCTAATAAACATCTACAGAACTCTCCAACCCAAATCAACAGAATATACAATCTTTTCAGCACCACATCACACTTATTCCAAAATTGACCACACAGTTGGAAGTAAAGCACTCCTCAGCAAATGTAAAGGAACAGAAATTATAACAAACTGTCTCTCAGACCACAGTGCAATCAAACTAGAACTCCGGATTAAGAGACTCTCTCAAAACTGCCCAACTACATGGAAACTGAACAACCTGCTCCTGAATGACTACTGGGTACATAATGAAATGAAGGCAAATAAAGATGTTCTTTGAAACCAATGAGAACAAAGATACAACATACCAGAATTTCTCGGACACATTTAAAGCAGTGTGTAGAGGGAAATTTATAGCACCAAATGCCCACAAGAGAAAGCAGAAAAGATCTAAAATCGACACCCTAACATCACAATTAAAAGAACTAGAGAAGCAAGAGCAAACACATCCAAAAGCTAGCAGAAGGCAAGAAATAACTAAGATCAGAACAGAACTGAAGGAGACGGAGACATGAAAAACCCTTCAAAAAACGTAATGAATACAGGAGCTGGTTTTTTGAAAAGATCAACAAACTTGATAGACCACTAGCAAGACTAATAAAGAAGAAAAGAGAGAAGAATTAAATAGACGCAATAAAAATTGATAAAGGGGATATCACCACCAATCCCACAGAGATACAAATTACCATCAGATAATACTATAAACACCCCTACGCCAATAAACTAGAAAATCTAGAAGAAACTGATAAATTCCTGGACCCATACACCCTCCCAAGACTAAACCAGGAAGAAGTTGAATCCCTGAATAGACCAATAACAGGCTCTGAAATTGAGGCAATAATTAAGAGCCTACCAACCAAAAAAAGTCCAGGACCATAAGAATTCACAGCCGAATTCTACCAGAGGTACAAAGAGGAGCTGGTACCATTCCTTCTGAAACTATTCCAATCAATAGAAAAAGAGAGAATCCTCCCTAACTCATTTTATGAGGCCAACAGCATCCTGGTACCAAAGCCTGGCAGAGACACAACAACAACAAAAAAAGACAATTTTAAAGCAATATCCCTTATGAACATCCATGCAAAAATCCTCAATAAAATACTAGCAAACTGAATCCAGCAGCACATCAAAAAGCTTATCCACCATGATCAAGTGGGCTTCATCCCTGGGATGAAAGGTTGGTTCAACATATGCAAATCAATAAATGTAATCCATCATATAAACAGAACCAAACACAAAAACCACATGATTATCTCAATAGATGCAGAAAAGGCCTTTGACAAAAGTTTTGTAATAATGAACTCAAAAGGAATATATAATCTTCAGATCACTAGAAGACAGGTTTTAGTGGAAAAATGTGAGTATTTTTAGGAACCATACAGGAACAAATGGTCATCAAAAGGAGACCCAAGACCCAAAAATTTCAGAACAAGATGACTACACGAGATGTGGCCATTTCTACCCCATATTTATGAAATAATTCCAGAGATTGTTATGCTGTAATCTGCATTCTTTTATTTTCTTTGTTTCCTAGCCATCTTCTTTCCTCTTTTGCTCATCTAAAGTTATATTTTACTATGTTACTTCTATATTATCTTTAGGGCTGCTATTCTCAATGTTGCTTTTCACATGCACAGTCATTTTATAAGTTCAGTATGTGACTATCATTTACTCATTAGCTGGAAAATCAACGTGGGGTTTGCACATTTTCATCTGAGAGTCATCTAGCTTCCCTTGGTACCAGTTCCCTGTAGTGAATCAGTTAGTTTCTTGGGTAACTGGATTCAACTCTTAGTTATTTTTTTTTTAAGCTAGAAAATGCACAACAGGTCAGCCCAGATGGTAATCTTCCCCACAGCATCACATCATACCTAGAAAAGAAGATTCCTGTCTCCACCAAAAGAATATTCTAGAATCTTTTGAAGGTCAAAGCTTTTATATCCAAATGTTCACAGAAATAGAAATTAAAAGAGAACTAGAAAATGGATGGTATGTATTTGGAGGCTGTATCATTTTCACATATCATATAAATAAACATACTTCACTTTTGCTTTATATCTACCAAATAATTTCAGCAATACAAATGTCATTGCCTGGTGATACATCATTCTTGATGAGGAGCACCAAATGTTAAAACACTATTTGATAACCCCATGGGAGTATTTGATAACCACATAGGGACCAAAATCAAATCACTGGGTAGTCCCCAGTCACTGGTATTGGATTTATTGAATAAAAACAACAGGCTCCTACTAAAAATTAAACAAGGATTGTAATCTTGGTAAATGGATTCCTACCTTTAGCATGATCTCTGACATCACCTAGAGTCCATTTTGCCCCATGAGTTTCCCCTCAAGGAAAAAGAGATCATTAGAAAACTTAATTTAAGAAGAAGAAAAACTGAACCTAACTATTCAGGAAGATTTGTGAATTAATTCCTTGTCTCCTCGAACCTCTTCTCTTGATGCTATACAAAAGGACTAGACAGCAGGCAGGATCCTACAGACCATAGTTCAAGGAAGAGAGTTAAACAATGCTAACAAGTCTATAGAATTCCTTACATGAGAGATTCATGAAATCGGACAGGCAGTGGTTCAGAACAGAGATACTGTAGACCAGGGTCCCCGGTCCCTGGGCCATGGACCAACACTGATCCATGGTCTGTTAGGAACCAGGCCACACAGCAGGAGGTGAACAGCAGGCAAGGGGGCATTACTACCTGAGCTCCACCTCCTCCTCCAGCAGCATTAGATTCTCATTGGAGCACAAACCCTATTGTGAAACTGTGCATGTGAAACTGTGCACACTCATGAGAATCTAATGCCTGATGATCTGAGGTAAAAGAGATTCATCCCAAAATCACCCCTCACCACTGTTGTCCATGGAAAAACTGTCTTCCATGAAACCAGTGCCTGGTGCCAAAACGGTTGGGGATCATTGCTCTAGACAGAATGTCAAGCTACAAAGGGTGAACATATGCTATTTTAGGTTAAGAATGTTGCTCTCACATCCCAGTAGATTTCTCTAGAACCTTAAAAAAAAAAAAAAAAAAAATCCAAGAAGCAACCAAAGAAATCATAAACTTGGTTAATTTGGCTAATAACTACATATAGTATTTGTTTTATCATTACCTTACTATTCCAAGAAACTATAGCCCAGTAAGATAAAAGTTACAAATTACTAATCTTCCCAGGAACTTTCCAAGAACCGCATTAAATTAATATTGCATCGTTCAACTCTTCCATACATAGTATGAAATTATAGTTTACCTCCCCAGACTCTGAATTTCCTTACCTCACTAGCAAGGTCCTAGCCTTGCTGTTTACACCCGCCTTACTCAACCTTAATCAAGCCTCCACGATGAAAACTCACCTCATACTAGACCCCAAACCTCCTAAGAATCCCAACTTTGCCATCCTCACTCCAAGACTACTAAGACTTTCTCAAGGCAGTTCCTTACGAAGGTAAGAATGAACTCAGCTTTCATAAACAACAGACTGTTTTGGTGATATTTTTGAAGAGCTAGATTCAAAACTATTAATATTCCAGTTCTTCTCATTTAGTAGATAGTCAAAGGAAGAATATCCACAAAGCCATAGCTTTCTTGAAGTTCGGAGTAGGAGAAGTTACGGGAAGCTTACTTCTGGTACCATCACCATCTGTAACTGTTTCTTCTACCTTCATTTCTGTCACTTTGTGCAAAGAAGTTGGCTTGCTTCATTCTCTCTGCTATCTAATCAACGGTTTTAAATACCATTTCCCTCTGATCTTCTTCCCATGGATAATCACACACTCACACAACTGCTCAATAGGTGTCAGGGGCCTCTTTGATTAGGTCCTTATGTATACCCATTCTTTCTTTCCTATAAATAAAATTTCATTAAATATGGAATACAGAATCTAAAATATGGAATACAGAATCTAAAATTACATTCACTGATAACACTGCTAGCATAAATGAACCAGAAGTATATAGCTTTAAGAGAAGATATTAAAAATTCAAACAGTTGGGAAAACACCAGGAGGCTATTCCCATCCATACTGGCTTAGTGCATTTTACTATTTGAGAGTCTTGATTCTGAAGGCTACTATGTGGAATTAGATGTATCTGTTTATCCTGGACTGTCTTTTCAGTCATCCACCATAGGTATACCTTCCCTAATGTACAGTTCAAGGTTATAGAGTAGTTTTAATTAGTATTTCTTAGTTGTATAAATTGTATCAGCTCATGATGGAGTAACTAGAACTAGAGTATTATTATAAAAATTGTAAGAGCTTCTAATAAGTGAGAATGTGTGAAAACCTACTGAAACCCTCTAAATAGAGAGAAAATGAGGAAAAACAATGTTAGAAAAGATCAATTTAAAACCCCACTTTTTATTCCAGCAAAAGAGAAAACATAAGAATGCACTCAATAAAACAAAGCGTCTTTTTACTTGTTGATGTATTTGTGATTATTCAGTTGCCACTTACCTTTTACCATATAGATATCTTTAAAGTATATGGTAAAAGAGGTAGAGTGAATTAAAGTGGCTAGAACATATATAATTATTGCCAATTGCTATCTTCAAACTTCAAGTTTAAACGTGTCCAAATAACAGAACAATAATTACCTAGTACTTTACTATTATACTCTAATCACAGATTCCCTGCAAAACTTATAGGCCAAAAATGAAAGATAAAATAAAATCTTCTTTGAAAACAGCTACTATTCTCCATCCCAAAAGATAATTCTTTCATTCACACTTTTCAAGTTCAAGCATCCTTACTTTTCCAACCTTTCCAAGCTCTATCCTAGGAAGTCTGGAAATCAGAAAAATAGTAATCAGGCCCCTAAAGGGATAATTAATGAAAATTAAGATATTTTATTTGAGTTTGAGGATACCAAGACCTATCACTTTCCATTATTGTACCTTAATTTCTTACCAGCGCTTGTCCTGGGTCACTAATATGACATATTTATGTTTTAAATTTTTATGAATACCTATATAAACCTAGTGAATAATCAAAGATTCTGGAGAAAAGTAACATATTTGATGCTGCTGCTGCTACTGCAGCTATCATTTGAAAAAAAAAAAAAGAACTTTCCACAACGTAAGTGCTCATTAATAAGGGAATTATTAGCCACAAGTGGTAGCTCACACCTATAATCCCAGCACTTTGGGAGGCCAAGGTGGGAGGATCACTCAAAGCCAACAGTGCAAGACCAGCCTACTCAACATAGCAGAACCCTGTCTCTACAAACAATGCAAAAATGCCAGGCACAGTGGTGAGCACCTGTAGTCAAGCAACTCGGAAACAGGTAGATCAGCTGAGCCCAGAAGTTCAAGGCTGCAGTGAGCTATGATCACACCACTGCACTCCAGCCTGGGTAACAGAGCAAGATTCTGTCTCTTAAAAAAAGGGTCGGGGTAGGCGGAGGCAATTATTGCATGAAATATAGAACACATGCAGCTGTAAAAAGAAATGAGACCAGTCTATACATATTATTGTCCAGTGATCTCCAGGATACCTTTAGTTTTTACAAAGAATTGGGGAGAAATTTTGTATACTATATTATGGTCAATATTAGAAGAATTTAAATATATACACATCTTTGCTAATAATAATAAATGAAGAATTAAATCATAAATATTTTTAAATGAATCCTTGGAGTGAGGAAATTGAGTTAAGGAGATAGAGAATCTAAACATCTTTGAATACTTTGTTTTATAATTTTACTCTTGAACCACATTTACAAATATCTTACATAATTATAAAATTAAATTACATTTCTTAAAAAGATACCTCATTTATCTAAAAATAAAGTGAAATAAATATAAACGTGTATCCAGTTGGTGGTAAAACCACACAAGGATGAACTACTTCAAATAAACCTAAAATACAATAATATGTCTCCATGAGAAGGACCCTAAGGACAAAAATTATGCAAAATCAAAAAAAAAAACTTACACTTTCTCAACAATAAATTTGTTGCTAGCATTGTTGGTATTGTTTATTCTGAAACTACTGTGTATATATTGTGGCATAAAGGAAATGGGTAACTATATTAATGTTATTAAAAATCTAGGTTTTCATCATAAAAACAAAAAGAAAGTTAAAATCAAAGACAATCCCATTGCCTGACTTTAAATTGAATGTATCAGAATAAATTTATGATATCATTTATCCTTTTAAAAATTCTATTTCTAGCTGTTTTTATCAAGCCAGAACAATTACCAACCCAATAGCAATGATCACCCCAAGTGTCCAGACATGTTCTTGAAATAGACTACTAGGGGGGCGGAGAAAGATGGCCGAATAGGAACAGCTTCAGTCTCCATCTCCCAGCGCCAGCGACACAGAAGACCGGCGATTTCTGCATTTTCAACTGAGGTACTGGGGTCATCTCACTCGGGAGTGCCGGACAATCGGTGCTGGTCAGCTGCTGCAGCCCGACCAGCGAGAGCTGAAGCAGGGCGAGGCATCGCCTCACCTGGGAAGTGCGAGGGGGAAGGGAGTCCCTTTTCCTAGCCAGGGGAACTGAGACACACAACACCTGGAAAATCGGGTAACTCCCACCCCAATACTACGCTGTAACACCGGCACACCGGAGATTATATCCCACACCTGGCCGGGAGGGTCCCACGCCCACGGAGCCTCTCTCCTTGCTAACACAGCAGTCTGCGGCAATCTAACCGCAAGGCAGCAGCGAGGCTGGGGGAGGGGCGCCCGCCATCGCTGAGGCTTAAGTAGGTAAATAAAGCCACTGGGAAGCTCGAACTGGGTGGAGCTCACAGCAGCTCAAGGAAACCTGCCTGTCTCTGTAGACTGCGCCTCTGGGGACAGGGCTCAGCTAAAGGAGCAGAAGCCTGTGAAACGCGAACGACTCTGTCTGACAGCTTTGAAGAGAGCAGTGGATCTCCCAACACGGAGGTTGAGATCTGAGAAGGGGCAGTCTGCCTGCTCAAGTGGGTCACTGACCCCTGAGTAGCCTAACTGGGAGACATCCCCCACTAGGGGCAGTCTGACACCCCACACCTCACAGGGTGGAGTACATCCCTGAGAGGAAGCTTCCAAAGCAAGAATCAGACAGGTGCACTCGCTGTTCAGCAATATTCTATCTTCTGCAACCTCTGCTGCTGATACCCAGGCAAACAGGGTCTGGAGTGGACCTCAAGCAATCTCCAACAGACCTATAGCTGAGGGTCCTGACAGTCAGAAGGAAAACTATCAAACAGGAAGGACACCTATATCAAAACCCCATCAGTACGTCACCATCATCAAAGACCAGTGACAGATAAAACCACAAAGATGGGGAAAAAGCAGGGCAGAAAAGCTGGAAATTCAAAAAATAAGAGCGCATCTCCTCCTGCAAAGGAGCACAGCCCATCGCCAGCAACGGATCAAAGCTGGTCAGAGAATGATTTTGATGAGATGAGAGAAGAAGGCTTCAGTCCATCAAACCTCTCAGAGCTAAAGGAGGAATTACGTACCCAGCGCAAAGAAACTAAAAATCTTGAAAAAAGAGTGGAAGAATTGACAGCTAGACTAATTAATGCAGAGAAGGTCATAAACGAAATGACAGAGATGAAAACCATGACACGAGAAATACGTGACAAATGCACAAGCTTCAGTAACCGACTCGATCAACTGGAAGAAAGAGTATCAGTGATGGAGGATCAAATGAATGAAATGAAGCGAGAAGAGAAACCAAAAGAAAAAAGAAGAAAAAGAAATGAACAAAGCCTGCAAGAAGTATGGGATTATGTCAAAAGACCAAATCTACGTCTGATTGGGGTGCCTGAAAGTGAGGGGGAAAATGGAACCAAATTGGAAAACACTCTACAGGATATCATCCAGGAGAACTTCCCCAACCTAGCAGGGCAGGCCAACATTCAAATTCAGGAAATACAGAGAACGCCACAAAGATACTCCTCCAGAAGAGCAACTCCAAGACACATAATTGCCAGATTCACCAAAGTTGAAATGAAGGAAAAAATCTTAAGGGCAGCCAGAGAGAAAGGTCGGGTTACCCACAAAGGGAAGCCCATCAGACTGACAGCAGATCTCTCGGCAGAAACTCTACAAGCCAGAAGAGAGTGGGGGCCAATATTCAACGTTCTTAAAGAAAAGAATTTTAAAACCCAGAATTTCATATCCAGCCAAACTAAGTTTCATAAGTGAAGGAGAAATAAAATTCTTTACAGATAAGCAAATGCTTAGAGATTTTGTCACCACCAGGCCTGCCTTACAAGAGACCCTGAAGGAAGCCCTAAACATGGAAAGGAACAACCGGTACCAGCCATTGCAAAAACATGCCAAAATGTAAAGACCATCGAGCCTAGGAAGAAACTGCATCAACTAATGAGCAAAATAACCAGTTAATATCATAATGGCAGGATCAAGATCACACATAACAATATTAACCTTAAATGTAAATGGACTAAATGCTCCAATTAAAAGACACAGACTGGCAAACTGGATAAAGAGTCAAGACCCATCAGTCTGCTGTCTTCAGGAGACCCATCTCACATGCAGAGACATACATAGGCTCAAAATAAAAGGATGGAGGAAGATCTACCAAGCAAATGGAGAACAAAAAAAAGCAGGGGTTGCAATCCTAGTCTCTGATAAAACAGACTTTAAACCATCAAAGATCAAAAGAGACAAAGAAGGCCATTACATAATGGTAAAGGGATCAATCCAACAGGAAGAGCTAACTATCCTAAATATATATGCACCTAATACAGGAGCACCCAGATTCATAAAGCAAGTCCTTAGAGACTTACAAAGAGATTTAGACTCCCATACAATAATAATGGGAGACTTCAACACTCCACTGTCAACATTAGACAGATCAACGAGACAGAAAGTTAACAAGGATATCCAGGAATTGAACTCATCTCTGCACCAAGCGGACCTAATAGACATCTATAGAACTCTCCACCCCAAGTCAACAGAATATACATTCTTCTCAGCACCACATCACACTTATTCCAAAATTGACCACATAATTGGAAGTAAAGCACTTCTCAGCAAATGTAAAAGAACAGAAATTATAACAAACTGTCTCTCTGACCACAGTGCAATCAAACTAGAACTCAGGACTAAGAAACTCAATCAAAACCGCTCAACTACATGGAAACTGAACAACCTGCTCCTGAATGACTACTGGGTACATAACGAAATGAAAGCAGAAATAAAGATGTTCTTTGAATCCAATGAGAACAAAGATACAACATACCAGAATCTCTGGGACACATTTAAAGCAGTGTGTAGAGGGAAATTTATAGCACTAAGTGCCCACAAGAGAAAGCAGGAAAGATCTAAAATTGACACTCTAACATCACAATTAAAAGAACTAGAGAGGCAAGAGCAAACACATTCAAAAGCTAGCAGAAGGCAAGAAATAACTAAGATCAGAGCAGAACTGAAGGAGATAGAGACACAAAAAACCCTCCAAAAAATCAATGAATCCAGGAGTTGGTTTTTTGAAAAGATCAACAAAATTGACAGACCGCTAGCAAGGCTAATAAAGAAGAAAAGAGAGAGGAATCAAATAGACGCAATAAAAAATGATAAAGGGGATATCACCACCGACCCCACAGAAATACAAACTACCATCAGAGAATACTATAAACACCTCTACGCAAATCAACTAGAAAATCTAGAAGAAATGGATAATTTCCTGGACACGTACACTCTTCCAAGACTAAACCAGGAAGAAGTTGAATCCCTGAATAGACCAATAGCAGCCTCTGAAATTGAGGCAACAATTAATAGCCTACCCACCAAAAAAAGCCCAGGACCAGATGGATTCACAGCTGAATTCTACCAGAGGTACAAGGAGGAGCTGGTACCATTCCTTCTGAAACTATTCCAATCAATAGAAAAAGAGGGAATCCTCCCTAACTCATTTAATGAGGCCAACATCATCCTGATACCAAAGCCTGGCAGAGACACAACAAAAAAAGAGAATTTTAGACCAATCTCCCTGATGAACATCGATGCAAAAATCCTCAATAAAATACTGGCAAACCGGATTCAGCAGCACATCAAAAAGCTTATCCACCATGATCAAGTGGGCTTCATCCCTGGGATGCAAGGCTGGTTCAACATTCGCAAATCAATCAACGTAATCCAGCATATCAACAGAACCAAAGACAAGAACCACATGATTATCTCAATAGATGCAGAAAAGGCTTTTGACAAAATTCAACAGCCCTTCATGCTAAAAACGCTCAACAAATTCGGTATTGATGGAACGTACCTCAAAATAATAAGAGCTATTTATGACAAACCCACAGCTAATATCATACTGAATGGGCAAAAACTGGAAAA